>NC_067126.1:44882-72374 GCF_021347895.1 Acanthochromis polyacanthus | reverse complement strand
CCTAAACAGTGCACATTTTAAGAGACACTTGATATCCAACAAGTCTCAAAGTAAACACAAACAATGCAAGCCCTCCATTGATGAGTTTATTTCTGAACACTGTACAGACTATAGAGGTAAGTTAATCCCCTGGCTAGGGGACCTGGAGCACAGCAGGAGCTTGGACACCATTCTTCACTCCCAAGTGGAACTCAAAGGCATCCTTGAGCAAACTTGATCATTCATCATCATCACATGAGGAACTCACTGAGGAAACATAATGTGGGTTCAGTGTTGTGGGAACATGGTGGACAGAACAGGATACGGGCGGATTGAATTGCTAAAACTTTCTGTATGCTGAAAAAAAACTCTACCCCTGAGCTACTACTGTCCTACATCAAACAAAACATGCCAAGTCCATGCCCTTCACCGCAGTCTGTTATCTGGAAAAAGAAAGTATAGAAAAGTCACAGGTATAAAACGCAAGTATACGGTACACACATGAGTAAATTACCTAATCGGCGATGTCTTCATCTTCACTGCTGTCTGGACTGCTGAGGGCCCTTTGATCCTCCTCCTCCTCCTCCATTTGAAGGGCAGAGGCCTCAGGGCCTAAAGCAGTCTTGTACTGGTGCATGACTACTTGCAACTGCTCTGACACCTCTGAAAGTTGTCCTTTAAAGAGACAGCAAAGTCCTTCGTCGGTCTTGCCTAAATTTCAAAGTACAAAAGAGATTACATAATGCACACACTACACTACCACTTTGACTTGTTTCAGTTTGAAAGGCTTGATTCCAATGAACACATATTTGCTTCAACTTACCATTCTCAGCCACCTTGTTTCGAAGTTCATCTGCCTTCTTCTGCAACCATGTGCAATGTTGTACCATCTCCAACACCAAAATGCTTTTCTCCTCTTGCAGTCTCATGGTGAGCATCACTTGGTCATACACCCTCTTCTTGATTGTGATGTTTGCTATTCCCAATAACAGTGAATGTAAAAAAGGCCACAAAACAAAAGGAATATTATTACACTTAATACATATAGTTTAGTTTAATAAACTGTACAACCTCAAAATCAGTTCTTATGAATCTTTACCCATGCCATGATCCTCCCATGGCCACAAAGGGGACACAGTGCACTCTCCAGTCAATGCATGCTCCACAACAGCCACATCCATTTTTTCAGTCTCTGATAGAGCAGAGGCATTGTATGTCTGCATCTCCTGAAGAAGCACCTTCTTGTCCTCTCCCAGCTTCCTACGAAGGCAGTGGCGAAGCTTGCTGCTGTCTAAAGATACATTAAGAACAAGAACACAAAGTTTAGATAATGGGCAGTGGATTGCAAGTACATTCAATTGCTTGTGGAATGTCAAATATAGTTATATAAGGTCGATTGATATATGAATATGATATATGATGGATATACGTTTTATTGTTATACCATTTTGACGATAAAGACTTTACTTCCGCTGCCTGACACTCAGGAAGAGTCCCACAATGGGCTGTTGACGTTCTTCCCGTGTGGTGCCTTCAGTGGTATGAGGTGTCTCTATAGAATTAGAGGGAAAGTAAATTAAAATAGAACACATGACTTGAAATGTAAAACCTTGTTTTGATCTTTATATAAAACCCATTTAATACAACAAACTGTTGTTTTCAGTTTTTTGGTATCAACTCTTACTGTACTTACTGTCAGCTGCCCATTCAGTCACCTCGGACATCCACTGTGATGCCATTTCGTCAGTGCACTGTAGCTCTGCTTTCAGCTCAGCTAGCCTTACAGTCTCATCTAGCAGTCTTTGACAGGTCTGATAAAAAGTGTTATACAATAAATATATTAAAGAGAGAACAAAAAAAGTGGTCAACAAATGACACAACAAAACCATAAATACAGACTTACCTTTACATATCTTGTAGAAAGGGCCTGATGTAAAAAGGTCCTTTTTTGTGGTTCCACCCCAGAGCATGCAATGTAAGCATGTCCACTCGTGCTGTAGAAAATGAAAAATAAGTTTATTAAATGCAATCTAAAAAGAACAGAGAAAAATTATGGCAAAAGAATTACTCACCTGCTTTCGACATGTACTTTGTCGTCAGGGCACGAGACAGGTAGCTATTCACTTGCTCCACCTCCTCACCAGCAGTTGTCCCTGCTCCTTCCTGGTTCCTACCGCTCCATTTGATCGATGAGTAAGTAAATGTGGATGTAATGATAATGCAAAAAAGATAAATACCATAGTTATGCATCAGATTCATTTGTATGTTATTACTGTTTTTGTAAACATTGAAAATTCACATATGACTATGTAAAAATATGTTTAAAATACCTCACACTTTGTTGCATGAGCTCTTGCATGCATCACACTAAGGAATGGCTTTATGGTTGTCAGCTCCTGGAGGGCCGGAAGGACATTGGCGGCTTTTTCAAGGTAGGGCCAGTATTTGCAAGCCACATCCATTGCAAAGAACTGAGGCTTGGCTGGCATCAGTTCTTTCTGAAGGAAGAGGGGGTATGCAAATATCTCCCCCCGTACATATTAAGGGCTTTCAAAAGAAAGCCATGGCGACATACTGCCACCTCCATCACCTCTTCATCCAATTTTGAAGCCCTCTTTGATCTCTCTCTTGCTGCTGTCCACTGGGAGTCCCCACACTTCCCTTTTCCCTGTGTCTATGACATACACAACAAACTTTAATAAAATGAAAGCATTTCTGTTAATGTTTTGTTACATTATAAATATATCTTACATTTTTGACTGCTTTTTGGATGGCATCTGTAAATATGGCCACCTCACTGTCTTTGGCTACAAAGAGCCCCTCAAGAAAGGCAGGGTCATCAGAGCTGAGGGAGATAAAAACAGACAGATCCATTCATCACATAACAATATAAGTGAATCATAAAAAAGACTGGGAAAAAGAGCACCTTCCACTTTGGCCAAAGCGATATAACTTTCTGTTTCCATCTGCAGAAACAGCCAACATTTCAGGCGTGCAGGCAGGGCAAGTGAATTCAGCACCACAGCACAGTTGCTTTTTTTCAAATGAAGAGTATGACAACTCTAAAAAACTGCGCTGCAGTGCATCTCCATTGATATGTCCCGACTAGAAGATAAAGAGAATATAAAAATATAGTTATATTACAAACTGTCTGCTGAAATACAGTTTAATATGGTGAAGAATAAATGAACTTACTCTCCCTCCACACTTTGTGCGATGCTCCAGCAATTTTGCAAAGGCCTGTCTGGCAAAACCAGGAGAAATGACCTTCAATTCCTGAAAGGAGCTCAGAAGGTCTAGAGTGTACAAGGTATACACACTAAGAGAGGCCGGCCAATAACCGCTCCTAATGAGGTCCTTCAGTTCCGGAGCCCACTGCCTCTGGCATGTTTCACAGAAGTGCAGTGGTTGATGCAAGTCATAACGTCCTTGAACACAACGCAAATAAACAACATCATGAATACATAACAACCACATACTTCCTAAAAATTATTAGTGTAGTGTAGTGAATTTTTCTTACCATTGATGGTAATTAAAATCGCTGGTTTCCCTGGTGATGTGACAATATTTGTGCCTTTGCAAGAAGAGCATGATGCCTTCCCAACTGGCAAAAGACATGCTGACAAAATATAAGAAAACAATTAATTACATTATTTGTGAGAAGCTAGAAATACATATGGAAGATAACAATACTCAGATCAAGACGAACCTTGCTCGTGGGTGCAATATCCATCGCCCTGGTTCATGATGCACGTACTTGGAGGAATGGCTTTAAAAAACCATCAATAATGCACTCCCGGTTGTGGAGTGGCTGCTTTTTGTGATGCAGTATATCACAGTCACCACAGAACCACTCCTCAGGAAGACAATCTCTGCACCTAGGAGAGAAAGGCAAAATGATTATAAAATATTTATTTCATGGGAATAATGTGCTATAAACTGGGATATCCATCTCAAGGTTTAGCCCCTTTGAGTTCTGGCAGAAGATGTGCTAATTATTTTGTCCACTTTCCAATTGGGTGCTTCTGACTCTAAAAAAATTCTACCAGCTCCCCCAAAATACAATAAATACACAACGACCCATAATTCCAAAAAAAGCCCGCCATGAAATAAGTTTAGTATTTTAGAATACTAACCGAATGACTGCAGGTTCATTGCAGAGACAACACAAAGGATGCCCAACAGCCTCTTCTTCAATGAGGCATTGGAGGTTGTATGGCCTTGACTCTTTCCAGCGCTCCGAGGCTTTATGCTGACGGTCAGACCAGGATGAGGAGCTTTTCTGAGGCTCAGCAGAATGGCATGACTCCAAAATAGCAGAGAGCTGCTCCATGTTTTTTGCTTTAAAATAAATTAACTTGAGTTATTAAAGATGATTTTAACAATCATTCAAACTGGTGCTAATCATTACTGTTCTTGATATACACACGTGGACAAAATTGTTGGTACCCCTCAGTTAAAGAAGGAAAAACCCACAATTCTCACTGAAATCACTTGAAACTCACAAAAGTAACAATAAATAAAAATTTATTGAAAATTAGATAATCAAAAACAGCCATTACTTTTGAATTGTTGATTAACATAATTATTTAAAAAAACAAACTAATGAAACAGGCCTGGACAAAAATGATGGTACCTCTGTAAAAGATTGAAAACTATTTGACCAGAGTGACATGATTAACTCAGGTGTGTCATTTAATTGACATCACAGGTGTTTCCAAACTCATAATCAGTCAGTCTGCCTATTTAAAGGGAGACAAGTAGTCACCCTGCTGTTTGGTGAAAAGGTGTGTACCACACTGAACATGGACAACAGAAAGCGAAGGAGAGAATTGTCCCAGGACATCCGAAAAAAAATTATAGACAAACATCTTAAAGGTAAAGGCTATAAGACCATCTCTAAACAGCTTGAAGTTCCTGTGACAACAGTGGCTCATATTATTCAGAAGTTCAAGACCCACGGGACAGTAGCCAACCTCCCTGGACGTGGCCGCAAGAGGAAAATTGATGACAAATTGAAGAGACGGATCGTTGGAATTGTATCCAAAGAGCCCTGAGCAACCTCCAAAGAAATTAAAGGTGAACTCCAAGGCCAAGGTACATCAGTGTCAGATCGCACCATTCGTTGTTGTTTGAGCCAAAGTGGACTTCATGGGAGACGACCAAGGAGGACACCACTGCTGAAAAAAACTCATAAAAAAGCGAGACTGGAATTTGCAAAAATGCATGTTGACAAGCCACAAAGCTTCTGGGAGAATGTCCTTTGGACAGATGAGACCAAACTGGAGCTTTTTGGTAAGGCACATCAACTCTATGTTCATAGACTCAAAAACCAAGCATACGAAGAAAAGAACACTGTCCCTACGGTGAAACATGGAGGAGGCTCAGTAATGTTTTGGGGCTGCTTTGCTGCATCTGGCACAGGGTGTCTTGAAAGTGTGCAAGGTACGATGAAATCTGAAGACTATCAAGGCATTCTGGAGAGAAATGTGCTGCCTAGTGTCAGAAAGCTTGGTCTCAGTCGCAGGTCATGGGTCTTCCAACAGGACAACGATCCAAAACACACAGCCAAAAACACCCAAGAATGGCTGAGAGAAAAGCGTTGGACTATTCTAAAGTGGTCTTCTATGAGCCCAGATCTGAATCCCATTGAACATATGTGGAAGGAGCTGAAACATGCCATTTGGAGAAGACACCCATCAAACCTGAGACAACTGGAGCTGTTTGCTCATGAGGAGTGGGCCAAAATACCTGTTGACAGCTGCAGAACGCTCATTGACAAATACAGAAATCGTTTAATTGCAGTGATTGCCTCAAAAGGTTGTGCAACAAAATATTAAGTTATGGGTACCATCATTTTTGTCCAGCCCTATTTCATTAGTTTGTTTTTTTAAATAATTATGTTAATCAACAATTCAAAAGTGATGGCTGATTTTGATTATTTAATTTTCAATAATTTTTTATTTATTGTTACTTTTGTGAGTTTCAAGTGATTTCAGTGAGAATTGTGGGTTTTTCCTTCTTTAACTGAGGGGTACCAACAATTTTGTCCACGTGTGTATGTAATAGATTGTTTTTAGAGTTTAATGTTTGTTTTAATAACTATCATTAACTTGATTACATACATGAATTCATTAATCAGTGTAATTTACCAAATTTTTCCAGAGGACTTGATGATGGTAAAGTTGGAACATGTTCCACACTGGATGACAGGGAGCACTCAGCCTGAGGCTGTCCAACTGTAATTCAGTCAGGACATAAAAGAATATGACTACAATCAGGATTGCATTCATGTATTTTTCCATTTACATACTATTTATTAAACTACAATTTGTAAAAGAATATTCACATTAATTACTAGGTAATGTTGTTTACTGCAATACCACTGAATAAACTGATCTGCATTTTGACACATCAACAATTTACAAAAACTACCTGTAGCCGAGGCTCTGCGTCGCCCACCATTCCTCCCCCTGGGCTTTCCTTGTCCTTGCCTTGGCCTTTTAGCCTTCTTTGCTGAAGACGACCTTCTCCTGAGCTCAGCGGCTTTCCACGTGCTGATAAAAGTCTGATCAAATGCAGTTCAACTTACTAGAAGCAAAAATAGGTGGCAAATCAAAGCAAACCTCAACATCTATGAATTGTGGGATTTGGACGCTGTCTGATCTTTCCAATACTATCAGATCAAATAGCTTATTTGTCACCCACATTTATGGTTAAGTAACATATGATGTAAATACTAACCCTGGCTTCAGCAAGCATCTGGTCATGTCTCATTTCAATCGCCATTCGCCTCCCCTCTTTGTAGTGGGGATTCTGGGGGTCAAGGGTCTGTCTGTTGTCCATTGCAGAAAACATATACAGACAAACAAATAAACAGGTACGGACAAACAGATAAAGATAAACAAATAAACAAGTGCAGACAAACAGGCAGACTTACTATACAAAGAATTTACGGATGGCTGACGAGGACACTGACACTGCTACAGGGATAAACAGACAGACAGATGAATAGAAAGACAGAAATGGACAGATAGAAAGATAGAAAGATATGGCTCTTAAAAGTGCCTTTGGGTTTGCTTTTCTAGTTGACGCAGAGGTGAAAGGTCAGGGGATGGATGAAACAGCAACTAAAAGGAGAACAGAGACAAATACTTAGTAGCTGTGTTTGTATTTACAGAAAGGTTTAAAAAGCAACTGAATGAACCACAGTTTCCTAATCTTATGAGTAAAAACAAAGTTCCCGTTTTTTCTCAATCAACATAGAAGGTTTAAGGGAGCCGAATAGGAAATTATGACTTATTATGACAATGTTATCACCCTACGTGGGAATAACCGGCTACTGATATTAGTGTACACACAGGTGTCTTAGGCCCCATCCACACGAAGACAAAACGCTTAACAGTTTCAAAAACGATCGCCATAAAGACGAAGGCGTCGGAGGAAGTTGTGTCCGTCTCCATGAATGCACTCGATACGCATGGAAACGCTGTAAAACACATGCCGGACCTCTAGGGGCGCTGTAACGATATGACGGAAACAGAAGAAAAAACAGTGGACATGCGCACTTGCGGCAAAAGTTGTAAACACCAAGCCGGGAAAGTAAACAAAGTGCTGTAATGTGTCCTCGATAATTGTTTGTTCAACTCGGTGGTGATTGAGAAGAAGGAGCTTTTGCTGCAACAGGGATAGTAGGGTCACTAGCTTCATCAGCACATTTGCTACACTGTACGCCGCCATTGCCGTCGTCTTTGCCGCGTGTGTGGCGCATGTGTATCAATGAAGTTATGAAACTATGGAGCAAGCGTATCAGTGGATAGCCAGTAAACACGGAGCCGCGTAAACGGCGTTTCAAAATCTTTCCACTCTGGAACCTGGTTTCAAAAATGAGAGTTTACAGACCCCCAAAACGCCGTCTTCGTGTGGAAACTTATGCGTTTAGACCTCGTTTTGTCTTCGTGTGGATGGGGCCTTAAGCTAGCTAGACAAACGTTACAAAACATCGCTATTTTTAGGCACAAAAAGTACAATATCATTTCCGTATGGTCAGGTTTAATACCTGAAAACAAAACGAATCATTGCTTTAATACGTATACCATGTGCTTGACGAGATAGACAACAAAACACCAGCAGCGTAGTAACACATCTTACCTGGAGAGGGGTTAGCGGAGAAAGGGCAGATTCTTCTCTCGGGGAGTGGGTCGAGGGCGGGTCGCGGACACTGTTGCCAACTCCTCAGTAAGGAAAGTCGCTATTGGCTGTCCTACAAGTCGCTAGAAGTCGCTAAATGACGTCATCGTCTAATTTGCATATTTCCCAGTTTGCATGTAATTGTAATCAACGTTGTAGGAGAGAGGAACAACGTTGTGGAAGAGACCAAAAAGTGAATAAAAAACACCCAAAATATGTTTTTTCACTAGAGGCTAAATGCTGTGGTTTATTTTAGCATGACAGTGAAGAAACATTTTCGTTTATATGGCTCCGTAAGTCTGGATGGGATCTGTAGTGACTTTGCGCATGCGCGATTCATCTGCCGTCTGGCCGCGGAGTGATGTGGGGCTCCCCTCCCCTCCCCTCCCCTCCCCTCCCCTCACTGGGACTGCTGCCAGTTACTGGACTGACAGCCTGGTGTGATTAAGATTCAGATATGAAAACAAAATCAAACCCGTTTGCAAACAAACAAACACTAACGTTTTTTAATCTCAAATACCCAAATCCTGCAGCAAAAATAAAGGAATCACATTAGAAATATGGGACGATGTAATGCAAAATATAGCGTTGGATTCGCAACGCTTTTACATTAAAAATATAACATACCCATTCAAAAATGCCCTAACTCGCTTAAATCTGACCGAGGAGAAACATGACACACGAGGAATATTTGATTAATTAAACGTTCTATTCAGATGTGATTAAGATTCAGATATGAAAATAAAATCAAACCCGTTTGCAAACAAACAAACACTAAGCTGCAGTCAGTTCCAGCCATTTTCAGTGCAAAAAAATCGCTAATATTCTATTTGTAAATAAAAAATATGAAGAGAAGTACAGGGAATATTGGACGGGCATCGCGAGGTGCATTTCCTCGAAAACGACCGATTCGTGGAGTATATACCGACTTCAGGACATGTTTTGGACAAAATAGTTTACTGACTTGTTTCGTCTGGATGTCTAAGGTTGGATTATGGCCGTTTTTTGTGGAATATTTTCATCTGTGTGTAATAATGAACCCGGAAATGTGAGTCGCGCTGTGTACGTTGAAGCCGTGTATAGAGAACGGATGGATGGATATTCGTTGTTTGTCTGACAAATGTGTTTATATTACCCGGTGTGGTAATCACATCTGAAAGTGGTTTATACCGGCGGATTCATGAGAATCTAAGCTTTCCATCGGCGTATAGTGTTTATATAATCGCGTTTGCAGAAATTTTACTTTGACATAATTGATGGCACAATTTACCCCCAACATGTTTTCTGCAAAGGCTCAACTAACTCCAAGTTTGTTCCCTTTGGAAAACCATATTCCTCATATACAGTGACTACACCAGTGTTTCAGCATTTTACATGAACCCAAACCCATCCACTGTGTGCTTTCTTTACAGTAAATATGACAGTTAAAAATTTAAAAAATAACTGCTGCTTTGTTTACATTTAAACAAAGTAGTGCTGAGACTGCTGTCAGAATGTGACTACCTTGATTTCATTGCATCGAAAAAACACCACCATTCATCCAATCTGATTCAAACTCCCCACTGCACTTCCTCAGGACCCCTGTAATACCCCTACCAAGTTTGAGCATGATCTGAAGTACCGTTGTCAAGATATGCAATGGTTTCTATGCAGAATGAACACCCCTAAAAATAGTTCAGAATGAGACATTCTAGAATTCATGCTGCATATAAGTGTCAGTGTGCAGACAGTTGGGGACAGTGTCTTACGGATTTCAGCAGGACAACAGGACTACTGGAAATTAGCAGGACATCGAGATTAAACTCATCAACCTTTCAACAAAGTCCAAAGAAGCCAACATTTTTGAGGTAAGTGACTTCACTGTTCTGTTTGATGAAGCAAACACCAGAGGAAACATTCAGAAGGCAGTTTTAAGATCTATTTTTCTACAACTCTGTCCAATTTGTAATGAAATCCGTGACTCAGAACAGGATGTAACACTCAGTTTTGTACTTGTCTTGTAATTTTTAACATCTTGTTATTAAAAAGTCAGATCTTAGCAGTGTGGAAGGGAAGTGATGTGTTCAGGTTTGGTCATAACTGGATAACTAAAACCAACTCCTGTAAAGAGCAGGACAAACGTTTTTGTTAAGAAAAAATTTGGTTTTAAAGCTTCAAACTTGGAATAATTTGATACAACCATGACCAAATGCATAGATATGTTGGGATTTTTCTACTGGGAAATGTTCATTTTTGGAGTATATAATGATAGTCTGATGTGTTGATGTGAGCAAGATTTAAGGTCACTTTTTTCTGATAAGTAAATTAATTCAGTAAGTGTAATAAGTAAGGTAATAGCTCATTCTGTTTCCTTAACTTGCAACATGGAATCCAAAAATGAAATTGGATTATGCTATCCAGCAATATTTTTGTCTTTGGTGGTACAACTTGTCATATCTGCTCAATCAGTTACTAAAGTTCATCACATTTTCTTTTTCATAAAAAATATTCTGCATGTTTTGTTTTGGATTATCCTGGCATGCAAGTACAAAAGTGTCAGAAACTATCATTGGATGATTTCTGCATTATTGTTTTTTTGGGGTAATGTGTGCTCAAAGATGAGACTTTCAGTGACAATTTCAATTATTTTTTAAATTTCAATTCACCTGCTATCAGAGATTATTTCATCAACTTGTCCTGTAGTTGAAACTAGAACTAACCATTAAAAAATCATCCTTTATCTGTATTAGTTCTTGAGATACTGTCATTTAAACATTACCTCAAATGCCTGTAATATGTTAAAAATGTTCTGGACGTGGATAAACAGGCTTTAAAAAAAATGATCTCAAATATCTTGATTTGTGAATAAAAATGCTGAACACATTTCTTAAAGTTAGCATTTTTAATATATTTTTGAAATATATTTTATGTGAGAAAAATCTGTCAAATGAGACACAGTTAAGCAGAAAATGTTCTAACAAATGAGAGATTTCAACAATTTATAACAACATTACTCAGAATATGTCACTGTAAGTTATTAAGTGTAGATAGATGAGAAAAACAGTGCCAGTTTTGGTCATTTAACATGCCATTTTCAAAATGAAATGATGCTGAGAAATTTTAAATAGTTTTTAAAGGCATTCTAGAATTCATGCCAAACACAAAAACTCTGAGTGGAGACACCATTTCAATGTATTTTATTGAGTTATTTATTCGTTTATTGAGTAGTTTAGTGAAAGCAGCTTCACACCAAACTCAGAGACATCCACATTTCAGCAAAATCTAGATAACCAAACTTTTGTGAAGTAAGTAACTCCACTCTTCTGTTTAATGAAGTAAACACTTTAGAGTTTCTGAGGAAACATCCATGTAGTTTTGCTGCAGTACTGTCCAATATGTCTTATAACACAATTCAGAACAGGTTGTAACACTCAGTGCTGTTGTTTTATGATAACTGGTTCAATATTTAGCAAATATGATTGAAAACTGAGATCACAACAGCGTGGTAGATTACCAATGGTTTAACAAGACATCCATAGATTATGGTTCTCTTTTGTGTCTGTTTCACTTTCAGTCTTCTGGGACAAAACAAAAATGTACTTTCAAAGTTCATCATCATCCTCATCATCATCCTCATCCTCATCTTCCTCCGAGGGGAGTTCCTCAAGGCAGCGTTCCGAAGTCCCAACAGGCTACACGGTGGTGAAAGAACTGCGAGATGGAAGCTATGGAACAGTGCTGGAATGTGTGAAAGACAACACTGAAGAGCACGTGGCTATAAAGGTGCCCCAAAGGAACAATCTTGACCATGAGGTAGGACACTGATTTCAGCTGAACAGTGACACAAAAAAGACATTGTTTTAAAAAAGAGGTGGTACCACTACAAGATTCTGAGTAGTGGTACTGGTCATGTTATGTACTTTTTAGTTGTTGAGAAGAACTGATTGGACGATGTGGCTCAGCAATCATATTATGTCTCCACAGGCGAAAATCCTGAAAAAGCTCATGAGCCACAACTCAAAGGAGTCCAACATCATTGACTACAAAGGAGACATCTTTGTAGAAAATACGCGGCTCCTGGTGTTTGAAAAACTGGACATCACCCTGTGGGACTATGTGGAGAATTTACCACAGCCAATGCCACTGGAACACGTCCGTACAGTTATCCAGCAGGTGTGACCTTCTATTGTCTCCTTATATTTCTCTCCTTCAGTGGTGCCAGAATCAACATCGGTGTTTCAGGAACCTTTACAACTTCTACTTTTATTGTCATGTGACAGATTTCTTTAACAAACTCCTGATAAATGTTGTTACTTGCAGCTGGCTGTAGCTTTGAAAACAACAAAGAGTGCTGGCATCATCCACACTGATGTGAAGGAGGATAACATCATGATGGTGGATCACGTGAAGCAGCCCTTCAGGGTCAAGCTGATTGACTTTGGTTTGGCCAAGTACAAGTCCAAAGCCAGGGCAGGAAAGCTATGCCAAGGACTTGCATATAGGTATGAAATACTGATACTTTTTAATAATTGAGAAATCTTTAATTCAGCGCTGTCTCCTTACTGTCTACACTGTCACATCTTCATTTGATGTTTTTTCCACATTTAGAGCTCCAGAAATCTTCCTGGGCCGGCAGTATTCAGAGGCCATCGACGTTTGGTCGTTAGGCTGCGTGATGGCCAGGATGATGACTCAAGATAGTCTCTTTGGATCAGACTCAGAATACTGGACAGTGAGTAAATTACTGCAGCTGAAACACATTAGAAGCCGTCACAGGATTAGCTTCAGGTCTAACATGGTGTTATGCTTTGTCTGCAGCTCCGACGCATGATCCATCTGCTGGATCTGCCGCCGCAATATCTCATCGATGCTGGCCGGAGATCACGATTATTTTTTGAGAGAATGCCAAATGATTGGTGGCGGCTGAAGGTACAATACTCCTACTGTGATTTTACCTCTGACCTTTACTCACTCAATAAGATAAAGACTTTAGTAAGCATCATTGTTTTCTTCTTTCAGACACCTATGGATTATTTTGGGACCGATCTCGTCCACTCCGACCCCACAGTTTACACGTTCGACTCTCTGGAAGAAATGAAAACGGTAGGTAGTTTAGGAAGCAGCAGCTAGTTGCTGAAAAGTCCCGTTCATTTATGGTATTCACATTTCACGGTGGAAGGTGATTTGACCACTGTTGGACTTTCAAAATGTTTTCTGCACCAGCTGTGCTCTGAGACGGACAACCCAGCAGAGGCTGATGAGAGGAGGGAGTGCATCGAGCTGTTGAAGGCGATGCTTCAGTGGGATGATGACGACAGAATCACCCCCAGTGGTATCCTCAGGCATCCCTTTATCACCAAAAGCTACCTCAGCAGCAGCTCCCCCACCAGCAGTTGGTAAGTGTGTTTCTATTTACTTTGTACACAGGTTGTGAGACATTAGCAGCCCAGCAGGTGACAAAAGACTGATATGGACTTTTGTTGATTTCCATGTTTACATTCTCTGCTTGTCGGATGTAAACCCAACAGTGTATGTTTCCTTTTTTAGCGATGAATCTAGACCCTCCACCAGCCTGTCCATCATGGTTAAGCCTGCAGACCCTGAAAACAGAATTAACCTGACAGGCTTGCTTGATGAGGACAGTGACCTGAAGAGCAGTGAGTATGAGGACAGTGACGATGCTGACACTGCTGAAGACACTGAGGACAGCATGGATAGTAATGAGGATGAAGACACTGAAGTCAATGAGAAGGAGCAGAGAAAGACAAAGAAGAAGAAGAAGAACTGCTTCCAACGTGTCTTCTCTTGGATAAAGAAGACGTTCTGCTGCTGCTGTGTGTCCGATGTGATGGACTGAGCAGCACTGTCAAGTGTCTTTCACTGTCACGGTTTTTCACTGTGAAGCGTCTTTAACGCATGGCTTCCCACACTTGAAGAGGAAGGCCTGGTCTTTGCAACAGGATTCCACTCTTTTCACTTTTCCTGTTCTCTCTCTCCTTCACCCTCACCCCAACCGGTCGAGGCAGATGGCCGCCCTGTCTGAGCCTGGTTCTGCCGGAGGGTTCTTCCTGAAAAAGGGAGTTTTACCTCCCCACTGTCGCCAAGTGCTTGCTCAGACAGGGAATCCAAAGGAAACTTTGGATTTGTTGGATTTCTCTCTATAATTTTGACTTTACTTTTCTTATTGAAGTGTCTTGAGATGACACATGTGAACTGGTCAATAAAATTTATTGAAAATGAATTGAAAGGTTCACCCAAAAAGTGTCTGGATTTTGGTCACATGGTTGATGCTCACAACTGGCCTGAGTCAGTCATGGCTTCTCAGTTGAATTCTTTGGTTTTATACAACTTTCAACAAGTGCAAAACACATCATTTTTTAACATTTTGAATAAAGTGACTACAATGAAATATGACAATTTTAAGCTCATTTATATAAATCAGTTATATTGGTTTATTCCACTAAGTTTTTTTTCCCCTAAAATGCTTTTTTAAGTCTATATAATTTAAAGGTTTATTCCACCAAATATACAATTTTCTCTCCAAGTACTGAAGTGCTGACGATTTATAGGTTATCGCACCTAAAAAAAAGTACTTTGTGTCTTAACAACTAAAGGTTTAAAAAGTTTATTCTGCTCAAAATACTACATTCTTTCCAAGTATGTCAAGTTTTAAAGTTTTTTCTACCGACTACTAGGACTACTTTCTGTCCAGCAGTTTAGCTTAGATTGGACTTGCATGTGGGCAGTTTGTGTAATTAGCTTAATTAGTTCATTATAAGGTAAAACAGTGATAAAGTCACACTATGGCCTTTGTAGTAAGTAGATTCAAACAGATATATGAAAGGTTGGAGAGGCAAGATAAGTCACACTAGTGAGAATGCTGTGGACTTACTTAATAGATTCACCCTATGGAGACAATGACCAACTGCAAAATTCATATATATCTTGTTCTTGTAATAGTCTAAAAGTTAAAATAGGGATGAATGGACCCAAATCACATCATCATCCATTAACTGATAAAATTATTAAAAACACTTCTACAGGAATGCATGTATTTTAAATAACAAACAGGCATTAAGCGACATTTTCTTTCTTTCTTATGGCTTTCATCTGAACCTGGGAAAGACAGTCAGATCAAGGGATGACGTTGTTCCGTTAACTTTTCGCTTCTTGTGCTTTAATTCTCCAAAAAGAGAAGGTACACCTGCAAAAAGTATCAAACAGCAAGACAACAAACGGCGACTCTCTGTTTGATGTCCCACTTAAAACGTCTGACTGTGAAAGCAAACAAAGTGACAGCTGCTGCAGGTTCAGGAGGGTCAGGAAGAGCAGGATTCAAAATTTATGAAAGGACTGCAGAGAGAAGGGGAGGCAGCTTGTGAATGAGCAAAAACACTGAAAAATACTAAGCTAAGATGTGGATGTAGCACGTAACTCCCACTGAAACTGAAAATAGTTGGTTTTATGTTTCTGTCTGCGCATAGATTGAACAAATTAGACATAAATAAGGATGCAAGATATTGGATTAGCAACATTTCAAAACATTGTTGATGTCCTCATCAAAAAGCCATTTCTACAGTGGAAAGTTCCTATAAATTCAAGTAATTTAGAAGTTCCATGCAATTAAAATGAAGATACAGCAAATCACTGGAAATCAAGAGGAAGGAGAGACAGATGGAATTCCCACAAAAGTCACATTAATTCATGAATCTGTGAAATAAATGTGATTTGCTCACTCATGTTGGATACCATGGCTGTTTCTGCAACATATAAGACCAAATATACTCTTTATTTTTAACAGACATTTGCTGATTACATGTGAAAATGTATCCAATCCAAGCAGAAGGTGAGAAAACCTTTGCAATGGGTCACTTCTGTTGACAAGAACTTGTCCAGCTGATGATGCTCATTAATCTTCATTAACATAGTCCAAGTAAGTCACCAGTCTTCTTTGAGCATCAATCTGAAATCAAACCTTCATAAGGCTTGAGTTATTATTGAGATTAGTCCTGGAGTAGCTCTAACCTCGCTTCAGAAAATCTGATTGTTTAGTCAAGGACTAGACTTAATTCAGGTCTGGGAAACCAACTGTGTGTCTGATACTAAAGACAGACAATGACAACCAAAGTTCAGACTTAAAGCAGATCCAGGAAAGCAGCACCAGTCCGAGAAAAGTTTGCTCAGGCCTCTGGCTGGGAAAGTTAATTTAATAAAGATCTACACATAATCAGTCGTGACTTCATTAGAGTTGGAGGAGCCCTGTGCTGCTCACTGGAACATCACGACCTCACAGCAGATGCTTCATTTGTTTGCTCGTAGCTCTAGGAGAGACTCCCGTGCATGACCAGGAATCCCGCTTCCACATGATCCCATTGATGAAAGCTTCATCAACAAAGAAACACAAATTACACATTCAAAAGTGCATGAATAAAGAGCAGGGGCCTCATTTATAAAACATTGCGTAGGATCCAAACTAAAAGTTTGCGTACGCCGAAAATCTGAAATGGGCGTATGCCCTTCGCCCCTGATTTATAAAACTGTGTGTAAGCACAGCTGCACGCAATTTCTTGATAAATCACACACCAGCTGGAAGATTGCACAGGTGGATCCACCTCACATCCCGCCCACAACACGCCCACATTTTACCATGAATGGTCAATGCAAAGTAACTCATGAATGTATCTGTATATAAATAAGCTGCTGATCCACGGCATTTCACGCAGCGCCCCCTGCAGTCTTTTCACTGCTGTGCGTCAGGATGAATGAATCATGTGTTGACCCAGGCCACCCTGCCACTTAATTTGTTATGATCATGTCCGATGTACAAATAATTTATACACCGATTGGATGTACATTTTTTCGGTTCACATAGATAAAGTCATCTTCACTCGGAGCCCTTACAGCAACATGAGTGCAGTCAGTTACGCCGATTACATTTGGGAAACCGGACATCGCTGCAAATTGCCGTTTAATGTTGGCCTGTTCACCCACAGTGTAAGGAAACCTGATGTATTGACTGGTCATGTTTATAATGTCATCCAAAACAGCTGGCATTATTGCGCTGAGGGATGGTTGTGATATCCCAGACCTAAAGGACATCATTTAACTGTATATCAGTCCCAGATAGGATTTAGACAACAAATGTAACCTCATATATTCTTCATATAAAACACAATTCCCGCTGGAAGGAGCCGGTGTCGCCAGAAACCCCCGAGTCGTCAGTTCCTGTGTCTGTACCGGGATGGCGTGGTTTCGGCGAGTGGGTCGGTCAAGATCGTCCAGTCATCATCCAGGAAATCCCCGTTATCCCTAAAATCTCTCTCCATTCTTAACGTGATCTTCCAGCACTGCCAGCGCATCCATTGTGCCACATTACGCACGGCTGTCACCCGCTATTTATCCGCTTGATCAGCGATTGGACTGATTGTCACAGGCCTTTTCCAAATCAGTAATCAATCAGTGCCACTCACCGCTCTATATCATTTGAAGATGGAAGTTTGATATATGAACATTGTTCTGCAAATACAGTCATAGGCCGAATGACGCACTATATGAACATCTACAACAATGAGGGTTTATGATTATCCGGCTCTACAAGTCTAATATGTGATAACAATAAAGGTTTGAGATCAATCTGGTATCAATTCACCACTTCACCCTCCGGCACTGCCGTTCCCTCTGTCTCCAAAATGTGCTTAAGCAAGCATCAAAGTTGGCGCACCGGTGCACACATTCTCACACCAAGTTTGTTTTTATAAATCACAAGGTACACAGCGTACGCCTCTTTCTATGCAAAGGTTGTGATTTACACCACTTTCTCGCCCTGTTTTGTGCGTACGCAAGCTTTATAAATGAGGCCCCAGATCTTGAACTGTACTGAACACAAGGAGAATAACAGTGTGAATTCTTACATTAACAGTAAATAGTTTGGATTTTTTTTTTCCTGAACAGTTGCAATGATATGTTTGCCCTTCGACCAGTTAAAAACGTAGAACAATGCTACAGCAGATTAAAAAATTAGCACATTTCTATTGGCTGATGAGAAATTGATTATGCATTGCATTTGCTTAAAGTTAGAAAACTGATTTTTTTAAAGAAAGAAAAGAGCAGACTGTATATAAAAAAGAGCTGCATTTAAACTAAAGTAAACATGAATTCAGGTATCTTTCATTAGTAAAACTTCTCGTCTCGGTATTTGTTCATGCTTGCCTGTTGGCATATTTCTCTGCATGACTGACTGCACACTGATTATTTTAAACATGAATAAAATTCTAATCACATTTCTTGATCCTTCCATGAACTTTCTTATGACTTTAGTTACAAAACAGTTCAATCTGATCAGTCTTTGTCAGGATATCAGTTGCTGTATAGACCAACAAGTGTAATTTTTTACATAAGACAAACCTTATTTTGGAAGTTTTGTGAACTTCCTAAAAGTTTTTTCCCCTCTGTTCTGGGCTAGGATAACCGCTTTAGGTTGATTTAATTTGATAATAAGCTGTATGATGTACAAAACAGGAAAATAAATCCACCACTGACCAAAACCATAAATGCATCAAGTTCAAAAGCTCATTTATACAATTTATATTTAGTTTTTGAAAAAGGGGGTTAAATTCAACCAATTGTGCACAAGAAGTTTTTTAGATGTACATCTTTGGCCAATTCTCTACCACTCAGGTAATCTCCACATGGGCTGAGTATGGCTTTAAAAGACAATGATCAGATAAAATGACCAGTGCATAAACACTCCTTTGACAAGTAAATATAAAGGAACACCTTAAAATGCAGTTTTATTCAAGTGTCACGACTCAATGGATGACAAAATAAATACAAGAACCATTTGTTGGCTGCTGGATTCTATGTCTGTTTGGGCCAAAAAAGACACTTGAATGTCCACAACTTCACCATTTTTTTAAATCTAAGAAATAGTTTTAGACATCGTGGTGGAAGAGACAATCTGCTCTAGAACTACAAATGTTGAGTCACCACCCAGGTCCAGGATTGTTTCATCCATCTGAAAAAGTTGTTAGTGTGCATGACCAGAAAATATGTGCTCAGACTTTGTAGAATGGCCTGAGGGAGGCTAGCCTGTGATCTCTTTTCCCACACTAAAACCTTGATCTAATAGCAGAACAGTATAATCCACTCCTGTCGGCAACTCCTCACATTCATTGGACACTGGCAAGATGGAGGAAGGATATTTTATTTATTTTAGCCTCAAAGAAGTCAAGAAAAGCCTGGCACTTCTCAGGGGTGCTCGTGGAGGCAGAGACCGGGGGCTTGAGCAGTTTGTTCACAGTCCTGAAAAATTTTTTTGTCTGGATTTAGAGTTATTGATGATTGAGGAGTAGTGATTGGAGCATGCAGTGTTTAGGGCTTCTTTATACTTCTGGACATGGTCCATATCAAGAAGAGAGTGGACAGTGAGGCCAGATTTCTTATAAAGGCGCTCAAGCTGACGGCCCACTGCCTTTATTTAAATGGACACATGTTCCTGCAGGTCACCAGGGCAATCAGCCAGAAAATCCGAGGCCTGCAGCATCGAGGCAGAGCAGTTCTCAGTCTGGGAAACACTGTTTTTGTTGATCCTATGGTAAGGTGAAACATCTCCTTATACAGTTACTTCCATCCAAATAAACTGCTTAATTGTCAGATGACAAAGCTCCCTGAATCAATGCTCTACTTTGTACAATTTGAGACACACTTTTTCATTTTATTTAATTTTTTCCCCCCAGGTTCGGGTCACCCAGGTGCCAGGTGTGAAAGTACTCAAAAACGACTACAGCATCCAGTCTGAGATCTTGAACACAGGGATGGGAATCCACAACCCTGAGCATCTGGACCTGCTTAGGGCACTGTGTCAAGAGGGTCCATCTGGCAGTTGCAAGGAGGCAGAACAGTGAACAGTCATATGACTGAGCAGCCTTGGCAGAGTGCTGCTCTCTGAGTGTTTTTCTTGTTAAACATGTGCAGCAACTCCAAGTGGAGTTTCTATAAGGAATTTACATCTATGGAAAAAATAAGAATGTGGCTGTGTGTCTGATAATTTTTCATTTTGTGAACAAAGTCGTATGTGTCTTTGATGTAGCTGGGGTGCAATTTGGAAAATGGGTTGATAAAGTAATCTCTGTATTCTGTAATCCTATATGTTTTGAACAGCAGTTGCTGATGATAGGACAGCTCACCAGGACCGTCCACGCCTCAGCAGGCTCATGAATGCTGGGAACAGTTAAAAGAGGCGGGGCCAAAACTTCCCTAACTCATGTTTGTATGTATTAATCTCTTCTGCAAGTATGTGTTTTATTTTAAGTTCTAAGTTTTG
This sequence comes from Acanthochromis polyacanthus, assembly GCF_021347895.1. Taxonomy (NCBI): domain Eukaryota; kingdom Metazoa; phylum Chordata; class Actinopteri; family Pomacentridae; genus Acanthochromis; species Acanthochromis polyacanthus. The sequence goes on along the minus strand of NC_067126.1, from coordinate 51,904 downwards.
TTTCTGTTCAGTCATTCCACCCTGATTGTCATGGTCCCTCCCCTCTCTGTGCTGCTCTCCTGGCCAGCTGTCAGCTCAGGCTGACTGGGCGTGGCTGCCGTGGAGCACAGCCGCGCCCAATCAGCAATCAGCGGCATATATGGCCTGGCTCACCCTGTCACTCACTGCTTGGTCATTGTCTCGGTTGCTCCTGCTGGCTCTCCACCAGCCTCTCCGCTCTGGTCTGCCACAATTTCAGACTTTCCCCTGCCTGCCCCCACCCTGAAGCCTGCCCCCGCTGTCCTTGCCTCGGCTCCCCTTCGCTGTGTCCCTGCAGCCGCCTGTCCCTGCTGCGTTTCTGCAGCTGCCTCACTCGGCCGCACGTCGGCAGCCCCAGCGTGCACCACCATCGGGCCCCGTCCACGCCCCCCCCCCCCCCCCCGTTAGAATATTCAGCTGTGAGTTCAGCCGTTAGTTTCAGTTTAGATTTTCAGCCCGTGTCGTTGCTAGTTTAGTTGCTGTTCTTGTTCATTTGTGAGTTCTGTTTTGTTTCGGTTAAATTCACTAATTGTTGCACGGAGTTTGGTGTGCCTCAGTCTTGTGTTTCTTTATTAAAAAATCCGTTCCTGAGAATCCGTCTGCCTGTTGTGTGCCTGTGTTTGGGTTCAACCACCCCCACCTAGCAATGACACTGATACACTGTGTTTTTGTGGTCCTCAGGTGGCATTGTTCTTTGTTTTGCATTTGATTTGTTTTCATTGTTGTGAAATTTGTTGTTGAAAATTGACTTTCTAAAAATGCTACACAGTAGTAGTTTACTTGCTGTGAAAGCAGAATGCAGGGAGGAAATTCACCAGAAGACATTTTACATGTATTCATCTCTTCTGCAGAGAATAAAGGCTGAAGAAAATTCAACTGAGTTATCTTCTTTGACGTCCTGACCGCTCCCCTACACGTCTGTTACAGAATCACCAATGATAAGTGTTCTGTTCCACACCTCCAGTGACTATTCTTGGGAGTTTTCTGACTATGTGTGGAAGTGTATGTGGTTCCAGACGGTCTGGGGAGCGAGGTGAGGGCCAGGGGTGGACATCCCAGGTGTAGCGGTTAGATTCAGCTTAGCCTTCATTTTGTCCATAATCATCATTGAGTTTTAGTCCATCTCAGTGCTTTTAGTGGCTTTACAGGGCTCCCAGCAAACAACTCTGGCTCCCTGTGCTGGTGGTGTGGTGGAAGTGGACATAGGATCCAGCCCGACACGGCACCAGACGATGGAGCAAATCCTTGGGAGGGGATGGATTTCTGGAATTAACATGCAGAACATTAGAAAAATGGCAACTCTCCATACTATAGATATTTTATAACCAACATTTTTAATTTGTTTTCATGCCTCCCTCATGTCTTCTCTGTGTAAACAGAGTCTGCAGTTCAGCCGAGCTAAGATAAAGAGTCCATGACCCAGCGGGCATCTGATGTCAATGCAACATCAAGTTGATGTCATTGAATGACATCAACTTGATGTTGCATTGACATCAGATGCCCGCTGGGGAATGTAGTTTTAAATGTTGGTTATAGCTGTGTCACTAATGGGTTCACTATTCTTCGAGTAGTATAGAATTTTAATGTATTTTCCAGAATCAGGGAGAATTTTTAAATGAGACATGCAGAAAATAAGGATTTTTGAAGAAATATCATGATTCTAAGCTGAGATTTGGCTGTTTTTCCTGACTGATCTGAGCAGAAAGTGGAGGAGGTCCCTAAAGACTCTAATGTAGGAGAATAAATTGGACTGACAACCATTTAACTGACTAATATAGAGTCATCCTTTCCATTCAAATTAGTGCTCAAGTTATTTTGTTGAACTGCTTTGCTTTTTCCTATTACACAAAACACACCAGTGTCAGATGTTTGGTCAGCTCTCATCAAGAAGGATGATGATAAGGTCAAAAACACACATGGGAATTGTTTACTTCTTTTAACAATGTCTGTTTACCATCCACAGGGCTGTGAGGTTGAGTGTCTCCCAACCTGATACTGTGTGCTGGATAATTAATGAGAGAATCAGCTGAACTTTAAACACCTGATACCTCACAGGCTTTAAACAATGAGCCACTGCAGGAAATGTTACACACCACAACGTTAAATAATTCATTACTAATTACTAATATTAATTCCGGTGTAACAGGCCAGATTAAACCCTGGGCCAAAGTATACCTGGGCCTGGGCCAGTTTACACCTGTTGACACATAAAGATTTAACAGGTTAAACTCTTAAGTTATTTAGTGGTTTGTTTGTTTCTTACAAAGAGGGATGCTCGGCAAGCAAATCATTCTGAAAGATAATAACTAGAATGTCCTTGAGCTAATTACAATTTAAAAAGTTAAAATCAAAGGAAATACTGAATACTACGATGAAAAAATTATGTATGCAACATTGGAGTAAGAGATGGTCTACAAGATGAACCAACCACAGACAAAACCCTCTTTATTACCAGGAATCCATCATCCATTATCCATACACCTATAGATCCAAGGGCGTCAGTTTGTTTTTAAAAGTGGGGGGGATGGAGACCACAGCACTTTGAGAAAATGTCGAAGAACGGCGGCAAAATGCCACAAGCTGGGCTCAAACTCACAACCACTGCACCAAAAGCAGAGGCTCAAGCTGTTGAGCTATCCGTACATGCGGGTAGAGGGGTCTGTGGGCCGTTAGAGAGTAATATGGGACACCTTTCGTCAAATTTTGACAGGTCCCAATCAGAAGCTGCCACGTCACAAGGGGGCGGGGCGAAGGCGGGGCTAAGGCGGGACTTAGCGGGTCCCGTCCAATCAGAAGCTGCCACGTCATAAGGCGGGCTATGATATGGGATCCAATGAGAGACGGCCACGTCATAGGGTCCCTCCCCCGTCCGCCATTTTTGTAGTTTTTATTTTTTAATAAAAGGAAATGACGAATTAAAATGCCGGAAAGGATAATTTCAAAAATGATTTATAGCAGGCATAATAATAATAAAGGGTCATCCAATGAGGTGTGAGGGGAAGGGCGAATGAGAACCAATGAGAAGAGGAGGTGGGTCTTCTTTATATATAAACGGCAGTAGGCCTTTCTGTAGGCCGCAAAGCGGAATAGAACTCACCATGGCTCAGAAAATGTTGGACGTCCGGGGGTACGCGGTTCCCCGGTCCGGCGGCAGCGGTCAGTGAGACCTGAAGTGGCTGAGTACATGCGCTCCTCTTAAGAGCTGAAGACAGAATGGCAGTATCCTTCCCTGCCTTTCTGCTTACTTCGGAGTTAGGGAGGGGATGTGATGTCAAAGGTCATAGGAGAAAGATGATGTTGTCCGCAGATGTGAGAACAGAGGACTATTGCTTGTTCAAAACATGTGGGTTCTTAAACTCGGTACGGGAATCTCCTCTCTCTATTTACGATGGCCTTCTGAGTGAGGAGGGGTTGCGATGTCAAAGGTCACAGGACAAAGATGATGAACAGTTGTGAGAACCGCTGTTTATCGCTTGTTCACACGATAAGGTGTCCAAACTCTGAAGACGTTATGGGATAATGATGAACACAGATGTGAGAACAACCAACCGGGGCAGTCAAACTCTGAGGACAGAGCAGGGTCAAACTCTGGTCACAGCAAAACATGTACTGCACTGTCTTATGAGATTATTAAAGCTTTTCTTAAAAAACCAAAGATTAAAAATGAGCAATTTGAGCCTCGTTAGAGAACCTGATCATGTACTGGTTTTCCTTTAATCTACTCATAATAATAATAATAATAACTGGTCATTCTGTGGAGATGAAACTCTGAGGTGCTTTACAGGCCTTCAAGTAAGCCACTTATTTTAATGTAAGTTTATTATTCCTGGGTGAGGCCTAAATTCAAGTTGACCGCTTTTCTTAAATCCGATTTAACCCACTTCACTGACTACAAAGTCAAGTTTCACTCCCTGACATATAGCTCAATAACCGAAATAGACAATAATGCGTTGTTTGGTCTCATTTGAAAGCTCTCGTTAGGTTGATAAGAAATCATATAGTGGACTGAGTACAGAGTGTAGAGAGACTATTAAAATATCTGTCCCAGAATAAACTAATCAGAAACCCTATTGATCCTCCAGGGGAGAAAAAAAAAAAAAAAACCAGGACCACCACCTCCCTGCAATGCAATAAATCAGGGGTCGCAAACAGTAGGCCACCCCCGTTCAGGGTATAAACAAGCGGTCATCCGAATACCTCTTGACTCATTATTCTGTAAAAACTGGGTACGTGATGGACGGACACGGTATGCCGAGATCCATTTTTTAATTTCAAGAAAAACCTCAATTAAAGAAATTTTAAACGAAATAAAAACTGTTTTAAGTCCTCAGGGAATGATCTATTTTTAACTAACGTTGCCCACTCTCTGAGAGACCAGATCCGTTTGACCAGATCCAACAGCTGACAGTAAAAACATTCCTCGATGCACTGCTGTGGTGACTTTAACACAAAGTACTACTTGGACCATCGTGATGGTACGCATGCATAATTTCTGGAGGAAGAAAGAATGTTGTTGTGATTTTCATTTTGAGAATTCAAACGGCAGCTTGGTACTGTATGCAGCCCTGATAGTCCAGCATTTTAGTTTGAAGCTGCATTGTTGAGGGAGCAGAATTATTTGCATTCTTACATTAAAGAAAAATAATGGGGCCCACCAATGTACTACGTTTTACCTATATTTTCATTTTTCACTTCCTTCTGGTCACATATTGTTTTCCTGTCACATAAGTACAAGCAGCCCACTGTTGCCGAATACTGTACTTGGTTTGGACTCAACCCCTAATGTGTACTGCATAAACGTTAAGACATTAAGAAATAAAAAAGTATAAAAACAATAAACATATTCTAAACTGCTGACATTCACATTTAGGTAAGATTTAATTATATGATTGTTTAAATATGCATATGCAGTTTGAAATACTCGTTTATTATTTAATCGATGCATGAAAGACGTCTGTCTACTCGCAGACACATGATGACACAGGTTCCCTCTTGATAGCATGGAGACACACACACTCCAGAATTGATGTTCCAAAAATTCATGAGCAAATGAAGCTCTATGCAAAATAAATAATGAAAGCCAGTTTAGTCTGAACATATAAGTTGCTATTCTGTTTTACAATTCTAACCCTAAAACTCTAACCATAGCTGAACATGAAGCTGGAACCTGGCATTTTACTGAGGTGTTAGATGGATTGTTGTGAATTTACAGCTGCTGTTTTTTACAGATACTTTTTAGGGGAGTTGAACCAGCATGTTTGCCAACAAAGCTTTTTGACTTAAGGTAACCAATGATTATCTGTCCAAGTGAGAACATTAAATGAACTTTATCCCTCAAAAATAGGTCAGACTTGTTGAACACTATTTCAGTATGATAAATAATGCTCCCTTTAACACACAAACCACAATTACCACACAACTGCCGTCACACTGTTTACAAACTTCCACACTTTGTCCACGTTCACTGGAGAGTCATGTCTTCAGTGGCACCTCTGGTTAATTGAGGAAAGTATTATTCTCATGTGAGGATACTGTACATGGAGGTCTCACAGATTTCTCTTCATAGCTGTAATTAACAGGACACTTTTTACACGTCCAGTGAATGACAAGCACATCTGGAGCAGTTCTTTCTTGAAGGCAGTGATGAAATACGAGAATGAAGTCACTCCAACACATGCCTCCCTTTGTTTAACCTGAGAATAAAACCTGTGAATTCACACCAAGATTGTTCACCATGGTCTGCTTTGCCTCCTGTGCACCACACCGAATCCAGACCATGCAAAACAGCACAACAGAAATGATTTAAAATAGGCAGCAAATGATAGATGGATAGATAGATCAGTGTATTCACAAATTTACTGTTCAAGTTGAACTCTGTTAATGTGCAAGATTTGAGATTTATTGTGTCTTTGTTTTTAATAATTTAGCGTTCGCATCACAATTAATAACAATAAGATTTAGATTAGATTAGATTAGATTATATGTATTTATTTCATTTGAGCAATTTACATTAGCCAGTTTAAATACATATCAGGCTCAAAAAAAAAAAAAAAAGGAGTAGGCTGAAGCTGAAGCTTATTTACGTCTTGCCCCCCATACAACCAACCGCTGCCCGTAGCACCTCCCACTCCAGTTTTTGAAAAAGAAAAGAAGTCCAGAGGTGAAGCCATCAATCAATATCAATAGCAACATCTACAAATGGCGAAAATGGCGTGCAACATCAGTCAATAACTTGACCTTGATTAGTGTACATACATTAATCCACCTTTTCCCATATACAGTGTAGGATGCTTTATAAAGTACAGTCATACATGAAAAACAGAAGAAACAAGAAGAAAAAAAGAAATGCAATACAATGCAGTTTAAACTAAAATTAACAATGACAATTAGCAACATCCAGATCCGTTGTTATATAACTAAACAGCATTTAAAGCCCCTCCTCAACACTATATTGCAGTAAAATTCTCTCTTTATACTTTTTTAAAAAACTGTGCAGAGTAGGGCATTGCCTATAATCTTTCTTCAAACCATTCCAGAGCTTGACCCCTTTCACCGACACACACATACATTTTCTAGTTGAACACACCAACGGAACTTTAAATTCAAGATATCCTCGCAGATTATATACCGTTTCCCTTAATGTGAATAGTTTTTGTAATTTAGCTGGTAACAATGATCTACTCGCTTTGTATGATAGTTGTACCGAATACAAATCAACTAAATCAGAAAGTTTTAATAGATTCGATTGCATAAATAATTTATTCGAGTGATCGTAATATCCAGCCTTGTTGATTACTCTAATTGCTCGTTTTTGGAGCATGAACAGAGAATGTAAAGAACTTTTGTAATTGTTACCCCAGATTTCAATCCCATATGTCAGATATGACATGACCAGACAACAGTACAAGCAAAGAGCTTTGTTTTCCAGCACATACTTGGTTCGATTTATCACTGCAAAGTTTTCTCTTTTTTTGCAATATATTTTATTGATTTCAACAACAACA
>NC_067126.1:20665-44782 GCF_021347895.1 Acanthochromis polyacanthus | reverse complement strand
CCTCTTCCTCTTCCTCCTCCTCTTCCTCCATGCTTTCCCCCCTCGCTTCCCCCTTCTTTCCCTCTTTCTCCCCCTCTTCCTCCTCCTCTTCCTCCCCTCTTCCTCTTCCTCCATGCTTTCCCCCTCGCTTCCCCCTTCTTTCCCTCTTTCTCCCCTCTTCCTCCTCCTCTTCCTCCCCCTCTTCCTCCCCTTCTTCCTCTTCCTCTTCCTTCCCCTCTTCCTCCTCCGCCCTCCTCCAAGCGTCCTCGCTCTTCTTCCCTCTCTCCTCTCTCCTCTACCTCCCCCTCTTCGCTCTGCTTTTTCTCCAGTCCCTCCTTCCATCTCTCCTCCTCCCTCTCCTTCACCTCCTCTTCGCCTGTACCACCCTCTCTCCCCCTCCTTAACTCCCCCCTCCTACTCTCCTCTCACTCTCCCTCTCGCTCTTCTTCTCCTTCACTCCTCCCACATTCTCCCCTCTCTCCTCCCCCTCTTCCTCCTACTCTCCCTCTCCTCTTCCCTCATTCTCCCCTCTCCTCCCCCTCCTCCTCCCCCTCCTACTCTCCCTTTCCTCTCCCCTCATTCTCCCCTCTCTCCTCCCCCTCTCCTCCCCCTCCTCCTCCTACTCTCCCCTCTCTTCTCTTCCCACATTCTCCCCCTCTTCCTCCCCTCCTACTCCCCTGCTCGCTCTTCTTCTCCTTCACCTCCACCTTCACCTCCACCTTCACCTTCACTTCAACCTCCACCTTCACCTTCACCTCACCTCCACCTTCACCTTCAACTCCACCTCCACCTCCACCCTCCCATTCATCTTCATCCGGGAGATGTGAGAGAGAGGGGGAGGGAGGAAAAAAAGAATGAGAAGATCAGGAGAAGATCAGGAGAAGATCAGGAGGAGGAGAGGTTCTCGTCCTCCTCCTGATCTTCTCACTCTTCTCTCAGGAGGAGGGGTTCTCCTCCTCCTCCTGATGCTTCTCACTCTTCTTTTTCTCCCTCCCCTTCTCTCTGCTATCTCCTCCTCCTTCTAATCTCACCCTTCTTTTGGGGAGAAAAAGAAGGGTGAGAAGATCAGGAGGAGAGGGAGTAGATCGGAGAGAGAGGGGAAGGGAGGGGAGCCCTCCCCCTCTCTGTCCTTTCTCCTCCTCCTCCTCCTTTGATCTCACCCTTCTTTTTGGGGAGAAAAAAGAAGAGTGAGAAGATCAGGAGGAGAGGGAGTAGATCGGAGAGAGAGGGGAAGGGAGGGGAGCCCTCCCCCTCTCTGTCCTTTCTCCTCCTCCTCCTCCTTCTGATCTCACCCTTCTTTTTGGGGGAGAAAAGAAGGGTGAGAAGATCAGGAGGAGAGGGAGTAGATCGGAGAGAGAGGGGAAGGGAGGGGGGCCCTCCCCCTCTCTGTCCTTTCTCCTCCTCCTCCTCCTTCTGATCTCACCCTTCTTTTTCTCCCTCCCCTTCTCTCTCCTATCTCCTCCTCCTCTCTGTCCTATCTATCTATCTTTCTTCGGGGGTTGCCTACATTCTTCTTCCCCTCCAAGTTTTTCTGTTGAGGGACCTCCTGACAAACATACAGATTGGTGACAAACATGCAGGAGGTCCCTCTTAGCATTTTTTACTAACCAGTGTGTGAGTTTCTCTCCCCAGATACCTCCTGCCTTACCTAAGAGGGCTGCTGGACTTGCTGCCAGCCAACCTCCAGGTAAGAAGGTTCACAAACCTTTCATTTTATTAAATTTACCCTGTTTTATTTTAAGCATTTTAGCTACGTGTGATTTTCTGAATGGGATCTGGTCAGATTTTATTTGAATGAATCTCTTGTGATTATGTCTGATCAGATCTATTCCAACTTTATTTGAATGAATTATCTTCGATTGTATTTTGTGTGATTCTGTCTGAGCTCGGTTCTTGTCGGTGGGACTCTGGTCAGGGTGCCCGTCAGAGGTGTGGGCGGATCTGGGGGGATTGTGGGAAACCTCCTGTGGTGCCCCCCTTACAGTGAAGCTCCGCTCTGTCAGAAGGTGAACAGGATGCAGACGGCATGTCACAGAGAAGCAACATGTGCATCTGTATCCCACCCTGGACCCACAGTGGAGTCCACAGTGACAATGTCACAGTTCAGGGTGACCGAGCCCCAACAGAGATGAAGCCAGAGACGACGACCAGCCTCTGAGGAGAAGAAAGAACAACTTTATTGAGACTTTACCGGATGCACTGATAATTTAAATGTGCTTAAGAAAGAATGATCCAACAGACACTGCAGGGATTTAGCATGTAGCACATCACAGTCTGACAAAATGTAGTGATGTCAGAATCAATTGAAAATACATCTGTATCTCTCTTTTTTGTTTTAAAGAACTGGTGCTTCAACGACATCAAGCAGATTCAGACAGGATGGACCAGAGATGACGGGAGGCAGATCCAGGACTAGTGCATGACTCGAGAGACCGTGCAATTAACACAAGGTAAGTTTATCAAATAAACTGGCTAATTAGAAACTTAATGTTAATATGAGTATGTGAAGTAATTTAGCTCAGATGTAATTATTTATCTCTGAGTCAATTAAAGTTTTCTCTTCTTTTGCTGTCTTTAGAGCCATCTCTCCAAGACCCCCGATCTTATGAAAGATCAGATCAAGAAAGCAGACAAGGAACAGCCCATGAAGTGAATCCAGATTATGGCAGAGGGGACGATTATTACAGTGACGCAAAAGGTGATACAAAGACTAAATCTAATACTATTGTGTTTATTGTGTTTGTATACTGACAGTCAATAGAAACTTTGAGGCAGAAATGTACGCAGAATTCTACTTGTAGGGGGGTTGTAATTATTCATTGTGGATTTACTGATGATCTAGTGCCCTGGTAGTTGAGATAATGATGAGTTGTCATTTTGTCATGATTCATTGCACATGGGTTGGTCACTTTGCAAAAGTGAACCAAATACACACCAAGCAATACTCAGTGAGTATCTGCACAATTTGAGAATGGGTTTTGAAGGCCTATATAAAGGCCCAAAAAAGGCCACCATTGTTAGTGCAGTGAACAGCATCATGCCGCGTCTATCACATGAACAACGTCTCCGGGCACTGGGTATGGTGGAGGCCGGTTTGAGCTACAGTGATGTAGCCAGGCGTATGGGCTGTTCCCAACCCACAATCAGAAGCCTGGTCCAAAGCATGCGCCAAACTCCCCAAATTCATTGCTTATACAGATAAAGTCATTGAGAAGACACTGTCATGTTGCAGTGAGAGCTCCAGATGATGTATACATCACAGCACAGGTCTAATTTCAGTCAAACTCTATGATATCCTGATATTTTTGTTATTACACCAAATGAAAAGGTGACTTTGAACACTAAAATGCACCATCTCTGAGTCCGTTGGTGCAGTTAACCTTTGTAATGTCTCTAAGTTCTGTTAGTTGTTCATCTCCCACCTGCCTCTCCCTCAGAGTTTCTATCTGAATTTTCAGAGTTCTTCACTGATTTTATCTCAGTACAGACAGAGTCATGATAACAGGTGACTTAAATATCCATGCAGACGCTGTGAATGACAGCTTCAACTGCAGTTAGCTCATTGTTAGACTCAGTTTTTCTCAAAATGTTCATTTTCCAGCCCAGGCTGCTGGAGGATTTCCTTCTCTCCTCTCCTCTTTGTCTTCATACAGTTAGATGTATGTCACTGACTTTGTGTTTTGTCCTCTGCAGGTTTCTCTGGATCTGGAGCTGCATGTTTCTGATCTGCTGTTATCGGCCTCAGTGACCTCCAAAGTCTTCATGTTCTCTCCTTCCTCTCTACCCTCAACCCAGCCAGAAGTTTTTTTTAAATTTCCCAACAACTTTTTTTCCTCCACACGGGCACCGCATGCTTGATCTGATCATACAGCAAAAAGAGAGATCCTCAAATAAAAAACAAAAGAACACAATAGAACTGTATCTGTTTGTTTAAAAGTGTAACATAATGCACCCTTCCTTTTATATTTATTTTTGGAGAGCATGTGTTATGGTTCTCAAACTAAATCAGTTTTAAAAATGTGCTTTCAAAACACTGGTTTCTCACAAACACCTGGACTCCATCTTAAAGCTGCACAGCATTTGAACATACTGCTGGTTGTGAGTTTACTTGGAGTAAATACACTAAAGTTAACCGTTTGTATCTGAAGTTCAGTCATAATGTGCACCAACTAGTGTCTGTTGTGGTTGACAATAAAGTGGCTATTCTGTTCTATTCTGATTGATCCCTGCTCATGCTGCATCCTTGTCCTAGATGACAGGACGCATTCAGTCCCTGGATGTGTTCCAGGCAGAAAAGTGAGTTTTTGTTACAATAGGAGGAGCAGTTTAAGTGCTTCGGTCCTGTAGATTGTTTCAGAATGAAAACTGCAGATTTGAAATCCTCAGCGTGTGTGTGGTCAGTCTTTAGAGATGCTCCCATCCTGAGCTGTGCAACATAACCAACTGTTATGCATTGTTGCCTGTTTTGGTTCTCCCTTGTGTCGTATGCTGTTCACGACAGTTCAACACTTTCATTTAGCAGACGCTTTTATCCAAAGCGGCGCATCTGAAGTAGATACAGCACACAGTTGATGCCCCTGAACACATCATCAGTGATGCTTCCTGGACTGTTTCGGCACTGTTTCAACATCACACTCCGTCACCCAGGACCATAGATATACATAGAAAGGCTAGATGGCTGATGGGATTTTCGCCGGCGTCGTCACCGGTCGGCCATCTTACCTCGGGGGACTTTTCCGGAGCGCTCTGTCGTAGTGGATGGAAGGTGAGCGACCTACACAAACAAAAATACACTTAATTTGCTGAATTCTTGACGGATTTACAAATGGTTTGGTTTATTAAAAACCTCATTAACGTGGCTATGATTGCGCAGACCTGTTGAAATTGCAGTTTTTCTTTTCGAAAATCGCTGCATAGTTGTGTGTTTGTTACAGCCATTTGCAAGGCTGCAATCTGGGAGTTTCAATTATGTCATTTATGTCTAAATGACAATTTGTGTGGATGCAGTTGGATATTAGCTAGCAAAGAAACAAGAGGTTGTGAATGAGACATGTGAGCCACTTGGACTATTACAAAGTAACCTGGACTTAGTTCTATACAGGTGGGAAAGGCATAATTACTCATTCGTTTTAACATGATTTCCAAGCTGTTTCATTAGTGAAATATATCCTAGATTTAGATTCATTGTGATACAGTAAGGCTGGCTTTGTGTTTGCAAAAATACCCCCCTACAGTGCAAGATGCCACACTTTTGTGCAGCATATGGATGCTCAAATGAACGTTCCTTCAAAACAAGAGCCTGTGGAATCACCTTTTACTCGTAAGAAATGACTTGAGGGACATATTTAGGATAATTGTTACTAACTTAGTGGATTTGTACTTATATAATACAAGTTATTTTGACCCTGACGTTTTAGAAATGTTTCTACCATTTGTTTACATAATAATAATCACTGAATATTTCTTTTTCACATTTCTTTTAACATGTTACTGTTATTTAGGTTTTCATAATGGCATTCAAGCATAGGCTACATGAATTACCCCAACAATATCAGAATTTAGCTCAGTATGTTTGTCCTTACCATTAATGTTAAAGGTAAGAAGGGCGTAAAATGTTGTCAATAATTCATATATCTTGGTATCTTCTCATGTTTTTAAGGTTTCCCCAAAACACAGAGAAGAGGAGGCAATGCGAACTCGCTCTAAGAAGGGACGGTTTTGCTGCATCAAAAAACTGCAAACTGTGCAGCGAACATTTCAGGAGTGAGGATTTTGACAGGACAGGGCAGACTGTCCGGCTTAAGCGCACCTGTTAATAAAAGAAACCTTGATGTCATGTTACTGAATGTGTTTATTTAAAAATGTATAATAAAATATATGTAGGGGAGAACAGGTAAGATGAAGGAACCATCCCTTTGATCTTTAAAACTATACACATGAGTTGTCACGAGACCCTAAAATGAGAACGCAAACATCATTTCCAACTGGCTGTGGAATTCTTTGACTTTTGTGGTAGAATTATTTTTACGCTAAAGCAAATGGACCCAGGTCTAAACTTATACATTATGCATGTCAGTGATATTCAATGTATAGAACTATGTGAATCATTAGGAAAAGCTCATTCTGAATCATTAAATTAATTAGGTTTTATCAAAACGATGGCCATGGGGCAAGATGAACCAAAAGCCTTGGGGTAAATTGAACCAATATGAATCACAATTCATGTAATGTACATACACTATTTGTTCAGTTTAAGTTTAAAATATCATGTGGGTCAACTTACCCCTTTATATTTAATATATGTATTAATTAGAAATATATAATATCAAACTATTAAATGTTTAACATAAACACTGACGATTTAATTTCACTGTGTGTATGTGTGCAGCTATGGCAGGTAATGCTCTATCTACTTTTTTAATTTGATATGAAAGTCCATGGTTATAATTATCCGTAAATATGCAATGACATAACTACATCTCTGGCGTTTATAACAAATCAAACCGTTTAAAAATCGGTTGAAAATTCAGCAAGCTATGGTTAATTAAATAGTACATGCTCCATAGGCATTAATGTTATCAGCGAGCCAGCAGCCCCTTGGTAAGATGGCCGCCGCGTAGCGACGTCAGCCCTCATTGGCTCACAGCATCTGTAATCTATCTAGCCTTTCTATGTATATCTATGCCAGGCGTAAACTAACCGTGACGTCACCCGTTGGTTTCAACGCCGAGAAAATGAAGCCTGGATTTTGCTACTTCCTGGTCGCCGTTTTGGATTTTTTTGGAGCCAGTGACGTAAAAAGCGTCATCAAACAGGCTGGACCGGAGAGCTAAGGAGCTGGGCCTCTCTATCTTTAGTTCAGTGCAGTCTAAGATAGCAAATGCAGTTGGGAAGTCCTGTTTAACCCTTTACGCTTCAGTGTGTAGTAGGTATACCGCCGGCGGTACACCTACTAATTTGCATAGGAATTTCAAGAATGTCCGACGGCTGCAAACACGATTATACAAACACTATACGCCGATGGAAAGCTTAGATTCTCATGAATCCGCCGGTATAAACCACTTTCAGATGTGATTACCACAGCGGGTGAGAAAAACACATTGGTCCGACAAAAACGAATATTCATCCATCCGTTCTCTATACACGGCTTCAACGCACACAGCGCGACTCACATTTCCGGGTTCATTATTACACACAGAAAGAAAGATTCCACAAAAAACGGCCATAATCCAACCTTTTACATCCAGACAACACAAGCCAGTAAACTATTTTGTCCAAAACATGTCTTGAAGTCGGTATAAAATCCACAAATCGGTCGTTTTCAAGGAAATGCACCTCGCGATGTGCGTCCAATATTCCCTGTATTTTTCGTCATTTTTTTTATTTAAAAATAGAATATTAGCGATTTTTTTGTACTGAAAACGGCTGGAATTGACTGAAGCTTAAAGGGTTAAAGTTGTCAGGCATGTTCTGTGAAATTATATCTCTGTGTGGCCAAATGGGCAGGTGGCCAAGTCGGTCATACATGCAGTCTACCCAGGAGTGTATTACAGTGCTGACACTCTGTAGTCGAATTTGAAACCTATATGCTAAGTCCTTGTGGTCAAAATTTTGTCTCAACTTCATCAGTGTGAGTAAAAACTGGGTGCTTAAGGGCATGTTTTGGGCCTCGATGTCTACCACTTTATATGTCAGGGGAATCTGTGTTTGTGGTGCAGTGGGGTCATTTGGCACTTTAAAAAAGTCACACAAGCTGTTAAACTGTTCATATGTGAATCCAGTGCAGTACTGGAAATAACCAGGCACATGACTTTGGTTCAAAGACTCTGGAGTTAATATCAGTGCATTTTTAAATTTCCCTTCAAGTAACTTGAGCTGGCGGTTTTTTTCTTCAAGTTCCGTCTTCAAATTTATCATTTCCTTCTTTTGTTGTTCGAGTCTCTCCTTTAGAGTTTTCAGCTCCTCTTCTTGGTGGCCTGTATTGTTGTGTGCCTCTGTAAATGCAAATATGAAAGAAAAAAACATTCAGTTAATGACATAATTTTCTCTTTCACAGCTCCCTCTAGTTGAAAAAGCTTCAGAGTCACCACCAGCAAAACAAGCTTGTGAATTTCCAGATTTTCCCTTACCCCCTCATCCGTCAAATTTCACTACAGTGATGAATAAATATGAAACAAAGATGTACAGTAAAATCTCCATCACTTTGCCACAATCCATTGCCCTGGAGCATGACACCAGACAACAGGAGACAAACAACACCTTGCACGGTCTGACCGGCTTACGTCCACTTGTTTCAAAAGAATTTGCTCAAGAAAATCAAACTATGAAAGCCTAGCAGCCACCATTAAGACCACAGCCACTGGGCAGACAAGCGCTATGAAAAGAGGGATACGTCTTGAGCCCACAGCAGCAAAGTACTACTGTGAGATCACAGGAAATGCAGTGCTCCCATGTGGATTTGTGGTAAATCCTCATGCTCCTCACCTTGGCACTTCACCAGACAGGAAGGTCACTGAGATAGGGGACAGCAGAGGTCACGGCCTTTTGGAGATCAAGTGTCAATCAAAAGGAGAGCTACAAAGATTGTCCTTATCTCGTGAAACATGCAGATGGTAGCTACAAGCTAAAGGAGAGCCACACATATCACTACCAAATAACAGGACAGTTGGGACTCACAGGCATGCCATGCTGTGATTTCTTTGTGATGTGCTCAAAAGACTATCACCTGCAGCGCATTCATTTTGATGCAGCAAAATGGGGTGATATGAAAAACAAATTAGACCTGTTTTTCTTTGAGTACTTCCTCAGCAGATGCCAACAGTAATGACAAAAACAACAAAATAAAGCAAACACACCCTTTGTTAAACTCTTACTGTTATGGCTGTTGTTGCTTTCAAAAAACACAAGACGTCCAAAACAGTCCGATTCGTCTTTTGAGGAGGAGGTTTACGACTCACTAATTTAAAAAGCACACACGGAGATCTATTATGATTCAAAAAACAAGTTTGAGATTTATTTTCGTTAACACAACTTAGGTATTCTCCGTTGTTGACTTTCTAGAAATACAAAAATAACGTAATTTTAGTGGTTGATAAACTGTCTCACTCCTCACTCCTTCAACACAAAAAGCAGAGCCCTCCAAGCGACAGCTGACCGCTCTCCCTTAATCAAGGGAGTGGGATGGCTCAACAAGTAGGAGGCAGGTGAGCAGTTAATCATAATCACAATTAGCAAAATGATCAAAATTATTCAAATAATCAATCATCAATTAATAGAAATAGGCTCCAACACTTACCATTGTTAGTTTCTGTGACACTGAGATGAGATGCTTCGTCAGTTGAATTCAAGGTGGAGGCTTCAGCATCCTGTTCATCACATCTGATTCTGTGAAAACACAGTTGTTAGAGTTTAAGTTACGATGCTTTTTGTTATTACTTATTAATACATTTCAATTAAATACTGTGGAAATTTAATTTTACTTATATTTGTAATAAAATATATTGTATCATTGATGAGCGGTTGGTGGGGGGTAGGGTGTGGGCATTAAGGCTCGGTTAACAGTGACCTTTCTGTGATATTTTACTGTTTTATTTGTGTTCTTGGTGTTGTACCACTATATGACTGCTATTTTAAATGACCAAAATAAAATGCATTAAAAAAGTCTGACAATCCCAAATACTTACAATAAAATGCAGTCACATTTAACTATTTGACACAGGGATTTTGATTAGTCTCATACAATTGCACTGCACTAAATAACACAAACCTTTTTGCTGGAGGTTTTCTGCTTCCTCCTTGATGTTCTCTCCTCGAGAAAGAAGACAGAGCAGCCACAGGATTTGAGAATTCAGTTGTAGGGCGTCCGTCCACAAAAGGCTTCAAGATACAAGTATGTCAGAAGTTGTCTCTATATATCAACAGTTTTATTTTGCTCAAATAATACACAGTAGCTCAAGTTTTAAGAGAAGTAACCTTCCACTGAGACGTCTTTCTTTGCTAATGTTATCTGACCTAACACACAGAGCTACGGTTAGCTAATGTTAGCTAGCAACTTACCTTAGAACAGACGTAGGTGTTCTTATTGATTATTTTTCTCAAATAATACACAGTAGCTCAGGTTTTAAGAGAAGTAACCTTCCATTGAGACGTCTTTCTTTGCTAATGTTATCTGACCTAACACACAGAGCGGTTAGCTAATGTTAGCTCGCAACTTACCTTACAACAGGATTATTGATTTTGGAGGGATTTCGCTGATCATGCGGTCTCCCACACTGCTTAATTCACACGCGGCACCTTTCTTCTTGTGTCTTTGGCTTGGGGAATGCAAAAAAATCAACACCACCCTCCAAGCTTTGCGGATAACGAGTGTCGGACTTGCAAATACCATACGCACACCGCTTCAGCATATTGTCTTCTGCTGAAAGCTTGACAGACCTCTCGTGCCTAGTTACAGTTGCTAAGGTAGGATTGGACAGTCGCCATTTGTGGGAGGGACTTAGCGAAGAGTCAATTGCACTACACAGTAACTGGCAGTATTTATAGGGTTAACTCAGTGTAGTTTTCTCGTTGCGCCAGCAGAGTGCGCTGTAGCGCTGCAGATCTCTTTTACTTTTTTTTTACGGCAGAAACTACAGAAAGACGTATTTCTATCGGATCGGGTTGAGCTGGTAACTTCTCTAAAAAGTTTAGTTGCAGGCATTTTTTCCTTGGAGTTTTAGCACTGTGGAGACTTTTCCTGCTGAGAGAGCAGAGATAAACCGCTGAGTGATATCTTTCTTATGTTTTTCCGTTGGATTAAGCTCCGGTGAGTCCACTTTTATCTTGCAGTAGCTTAGCACGCTAGCGAATTTCACCAGAGGTGATGTTTAGTGTTGTGACGTTCACGAACGAACTGGTTCTTTTGAACGGCTCGTTAATATGAACGATGGGAACCGAGTCGCAGCTGGGAACCGTTCTTTTTTTTCCCCCAGTTACATGGGGAGGAGCGCAGCCCAGCTGCGCGGTGCTTATTACATATGCAAATAGCGTCACGCCACATTGTGCATGCTGCCTTCACGTGAGTGCGCCAGTAAAAAAAATAAAACAACAACAACAACAACACAGAAACAGTGAACGCCCCCTGCCTTGGAGAGCAGCAGCAGCAGCAGCAGCAGCAGCAGCAGCAGCGAGCGGTCTAAATGAGGAGGAGGAGAGTCCATGGGCGTAACGTACGCGGGGTACGCGTGGGACATGTCCCCCGCACTTTCCACATCTGTCCCCTCTGTTCCCTGCACTTTTTTCAGCCGTTACAACAGCTAAACCCGTTATTAGCATCCAGTAACGTGTTTTCCCGAGACGTCTTTGAATGCACCATGAGCGCATGCTAACGCAGGTGTTCCACAGGAGACGTGCTGCTGTGCTGAGCAGTGCTGAACGTGCGTCTGGAGTAATGTTTAGCAAACCAGCCAGAGCCAGCAAAAAGCAAAAAACTTTACAGTTTTTTCCAAACAAACCGTGTAAGTTGTGTGACCTTGTTGGATGTAAACAATGTTAGACTTGTTAGCTAAATGATGACAAGGTAAAACGTGGCAATATATCAATATGTTAAGCTAGCTAACAATAATTCAAATGTGGTTGCCTCTGTTACATTACTTGCTAATTAGTTTATTCTTGGAATAAACCCAGTCCTCTTTCATTTCTGGGCAGAAGATGTGCTCACAATTGCTCTCCATGTATTTAAGTCTTTTGGTCCCAAAAGAGGAGAGTCAGGGAGGAGAAAAAAGAATAGGCTATCTATGGTATAAATTTAGAACTATTTTTTACTCCTTCTCTTTCTAATTCTATCTCAGAATTTTGATTTTCAGATTTTTTAATGATTATTTCCATAACAAAGAGCAGAGTCAGGCAGGAGATGGACCAGAGGCGGCGGCCAGCAGTAATGTTGACCATGCAGGGTCTGCAGAGGTGGAAAAAATATATAAGTGGCTGAGAAAAAAATATGTATCTATGGGTTAAAGTGATTTTGAGGTTAAATTCTACTGCAATTTTTACTCTTCCTAATGCTATTTCAGAATTTTTCTTACCACATTTTTTTTATGTTTATTGCCATAACAGAAAGAGCAGAGTCAGGGAGGAGATGGATCAGAGGCCAGCAGCAGGGACAAGGATGTAGGGTCTTTACAGGTAAGGAGAGATTATAACTTCCTGAAAATAAGATATCTATTGCAGGGAGAAACCAGGCAGTACTGATCATTTCATGTTCAGTGTTTGGCACCTTTGGCTACTCGTCCAGTAGATGTTCAAGGGACATTGTTGTCAACTCAACTAGAGTTTGGCCACTAAAACTTTAGATTTTATAGTTTAAAGTTTTATACTTTATAGTTTAAAGAACTAGCCTAGTTGGTCCCCTGGTATTGTACTGTGGCTGTTAGGGATTATGTGGTTCTTTAGCCACTAAGGACGGTGCAATTAAATGTAAGAGAATGATAAATCGCTCTGAAAAATTTGTCCCCCTCACTTCTGAGATGGTGGTTACGCCCATGGGGGAGTCAGTCCGTCGTCGTTGACAAAATGAACCAATTAAGGAAACGAAGCAGCATTTGGATGCACTTTTCTCTCGTGGCAGACAGTAAGGGTAAATGCAGTATTTGTCAAAAAAATATTTCTAAGTCAGGCTCCACAAATAATTTGCACAGACACCTGAAAACTCAACATTCAACAGTAAAAGTGGCAGACTTTAAAATCTAATCCACACGTGTCAAATAAGGTTATAATCAATATTTCAGAATAATTCAAACTCATATTGGTGGGATATCTAAATTCATTCCTCCCAGTGATTATTTCCAAGATTAAATGAGTTAAGGCCAGACTGGCTTTTTAAAATTTAATAAATATAAAAATGAGCCAAATGAGCCAGTTTTTTGAATGGCTCTTTGAAAGGAACGGCTCACCAAGATCCAGCTCCCCTCAAAGAGCCATAAATCCCATCTCTAGTGATGTTACAGGCGACGCTGAAGTTAGCTTCCGATTCGGCACTTAAGGGAAAAGTTAAGGGGAAATTAAATGAACGTACGGTGCGACAGTTTATCGACTGATTATCTGTTTTTTTCGACACTTCTTGATGTGTACACATTTTATACATTTGGGTAAGACATTAACTATGCCTGACAAGAGCTATTGTATTTGTAAAACTTGTATTTTATTTGTGAAAACGTTTAAGGGGATATTTCACCGTTTTTGCTTTATAACCAGTCCTTATTAGACCAGGTCCAGATTGAAAACCACTGTACCTACACTCCTCAAATCTGTACTCGACTATTCTACAGAGCCTGTACATTCATAAAAACATAGTCTCTGATTTGTGAAAACTTTATTCTATTTGTGAAAATGCAATAAAGGCACATTTCACTGTTTTTTTCTCATCCAGACCACATTAGACCAGGTCCAGGTCAAGAACCGCTACACTTAGACTCTTCAAATCTGAACTGAATTATTCTACAGAGCCTGTAGATTCATAAAAACATAGTCTCTGATTTGTGAAAACTTTATTCTATTTGTGAAAATGCAATAAAGGCACATTTCACTGTTTTTTCAACATATAGACCACATTAGACCAGGTCCAGGTCGAGAACCGCTACACCTAGACTCTTCAAATCTGGACTGAATTATTCTACAGAGCCTGTAGATTCATAAAAACATAGTCTCTGATTTGTGAAAACTTTATTCTATTTGTGAAAATGCAATAAAGGCACATTTCACTGTTTTTTTCTCATCCAGACCACATTAGACCAGGTCCAGGTCGAGAACCGCTACACCTAGACTCTTCAAATCTGGACTGAATTATTCTACAGAGCCTGTAGATTCATAAAAACATAGTCTCTGATTTGTGAAAACTTTATTCTATTTGTGAAAATGCAATAAAGGCACATTTCACTGTTTTTTCAGCATATAGACCACATTAGACCAGGTCCAGATCGAGAACCGCTAAACCTAGACTCTTCAAATCTGGACTGAATTATTCTACAGAGCCTGTAGATTCATAAAAACATAGTCTCTGATTTGTGAAAACTTTATTCTATTTGTGAAAATGCAATAAAGGCACATTTCACTGTTTTTTCTCATCCAGACCACATTAGACCAGGTCCAGGTCAAGATCCGCTACACTTAGACTCTTCAAATCTGAACTGAATTGTTCTACAGAGCCTGTAGATTCATATAAACATAGTCTCTGATTTGTGAAAACTTTATTCTATTTGTGAAAATGCAATAAAGGCACATTTCACTGTTTTTTTCTCATCCAGACCACATTAGACCAGGTCCAGGTCGAGAACCGCTACACCTAGACTCTTCAAATCTGGACTGAATTATTCTACAGAGCCTGTACATTCATAAAAACATAGTCTCTGATTTGTGAAAACTTTATTCTATTTGTGAAAATGCAATAAAGGCACATTTCACTGTTTTTTTCTCATCCAGACCACATTAGACCAGGTCCAGGTCGAGAACCGCTACACCTAGACTCTTCAAATCTGGACTGAATTATTCTACAGAGCCTGTAGATTCATAAAAAACATAGTCTCTGATTTGTGAAAACTTTATTCTATTTGTGAAAATGCAATAAAGGCACATTTTACTGTTTTTTTCTCATCCAGACCACATTAGACCAGGTCCAGGTCGAGAACCGCTACACTTAGACTCCTCAAATCTGGACTCGATTAATCTATAGAGCTTAAACATTCATGAAAATGCCACTTCTGTTATGAAACGGACGGAGTGTGAACCCAAGCAGCAGGCGGACAGACAGGCAGGTTTTTTTTAATCATAAAACAGAACACAAACACTCTCCACGAGGGAGGCACGGAAACTAAACAAACGGGGCTAAACTAAAACGTCACTGAGGGCGACGTGGTGGAAAGATGACTCACACAATGTCCGGGGAATCGGGAGACGAGGTGGGGGAAAAAGCTGAGAGAGCCGGTGACAAGGATATGGCGAGAACCGAGGAGCAGGTAGACCAGTAGCAGACGAAGGAGGGGTGCAGAGCGGGGGGAGTAGTGACGAGTTCCGAGGTGAGGAGGGAAGAGGGAGCCAGCAAGATAGCCCACAGGGTGATTGAATCCAAACAGCAATGTGTGCACGAATGAGTTCCACATGCAATGCAATGGCCCAGCATTGAGCTGTGGGAAGAGCCAGGCTTTTAAGCTGTGCTGATTATTGATCACCAGCAGCTGGGCTCCTTCACAGCCGTTGGTAATTAGGAGAGCCAGAGCACAGGAGTGAGGAGGGGGCGTGACAGTTTCTGATTTGTGAAATCTTTATTTTTTAATTCAATTCTTTGTCATTTGTCATTTTGGTACGTCTCTCCATCTCATTTGTGAGAAACATGAAGAATTCTTCTTTCTCACTTTAAATAGGCAGACTGACTGATTATGAGTTTGGAAACACCTGTGATGTCAATTAAATGACACACCTGAGTTAATCATGTCACTCTGGTCAAATAGTTTTCAATCTTTTATAGAGGTACCATCATTTTTGTCCAGCCCTATTTCATTAGTTTGTTTTTTTTAAATAATTATGTTAATCAACAATTCAAAAGTGATGGCTGATTTTGATTATTTAATTTTCAATAAATTTTTATTTATTGTTACTTTTGTGAGTTTCAAGTGATTTCAGTGAGAATTGTGGGTTTTTCCTTCTTTAACTGAGGGGTACCAACAATTTTGTCCACGTGTGTACACCCAAAATCTCTGATTTGCTGTTACCTTTCCTCCATCGTGTTCCCATGTTCCACTGCTCCCACAGCTTCTGTCACTGTCATTTTTCTCACCTCTTGAAGAGCCTGTACTGTTGCCTGTGTTAGAACCACTTTAGCTGTTAGTGTGCTTATTTTTCATCTGAACAATATGAACACATACACGGTAAACCTTTTCTATCAGTACCCAAAACACTTAGGAATATTTGATAATTAATTTGGTAGTATTTTTCTAACATCTGCTATTATTTCATACCCTGCTCATGTTTTCCTGGCCAGCAGCTGTCCTAACTGTGTTCCTTCCTTTGCACCTGACCTTCTACTTACCTGCAGACATGATCCTAATCCTAGCCCACAATACAAAGTTTATGTAAACCTGCAAATCATGTTTAACATAGACATACTTCACAAAAAGGAAATTAATTCAGGTTCGATAGGTTTACTATTATTTATAAAGGTGTGCTATATGTACATCAATAGCATACCAGGATAAAATTATTTATTATAATGAGTAAGGCTGCTACCCCTTTTTTTTTTTTTCCAGATTCTGCCTTCCTGCAACATTCAAGGTTTTCCATTATCTTACTGTCTGCCTTACTGCCTTCTCTGTTTCCCCTCTGTTCCATATTCCTGCACGTCTCTCACTTCAATCAATGGATTTGTTGTTGGCATATTTAGCTTTTCTCTTTTTTCCATTACTTGTAACTACCAACACAAACATACCAACTACCAACACTGAAAGATAACAACAAATAACAGAAATATGTGTACTTCACAGAACAAAGAAGTACACATCTTTTGAGGTTAAATAAGTACCAACACTTCTCTTAATTATACTATACACAAGAAATAGTAATACTGCTATTCCTGTATTTATGTGTTCATTAATGTAAGTCAGCCAGCTGTTGGCCTACCTCTGACAGCATTACATTCAGGATATATTTGATCCTGTCCAAGGACACCATGGTGTTGACTTCGGAAGATAGGGTGTCACAGCTGTCAAGAAGGTCTGACAGGTACCTCACAATTCTGTCCAGCTGCATATCATCATCAAAGATGATTGGGACCCGCTGATCTTTAAAAGAAAATTGAGGCTTCTCATCACTGGAAAGAATGGCCTGAAAAATATGGATTATGGAAATAATGAAACATGTATATATGTAATATTTAGTTCTTTTCTATTCTTCTTTGCTCAAATAAACATACATATTTGCAAAGACCCATGTTTCCACAATTTTGTTGTAGTCTTGCACATATTAGAGTGGTGTACTTGGCAGAAAACATAGTTTTAATCAAAAAAGGAAGCATCTCTAATTCCATTAATCCATAACTGGTACATAGGTGTTTAAAATATCACATTGCTGTATATCATAGTGATACTTTCATTCTGTTATTCATGTAGATGAAAATCTTTTTTAAAAAGAAACAATCGGAGACAGACAATGATTGTGTCTTGTGATATGTTTGTTGAAAATATGGACAATTCTGTGATGTTTTTACTGAAAGCTAATGCTATTGAGTTAATCCATTTACACAGCTTTGTGTTGTGTTTTCTGTTATCACTCAATTCATGCTTCAGAAATAGAGAAATATTAACTGTACAGTGAGTGGAGAGATTTAGATTGTAATTGTAAACTACTGCTGTATGCAGGTTGGTTTGTTATACTGGTTGAAGTGGGGGGGCTGGACAGTGGAATAGTGGTTAGCACTTTGCCTTGCAGCAAGAAGATCCCGGGGTGGGCCTGGGATCTTTCTGCATGGAGTTTGCATGTTCTCCCTGTGCATGTGTGGGTTTTCTCCGGGCACTCCAGCTTCCTCCCACAGTCCAAAAATATGCTGAGGTTAATTGGTTACTACTCTGAATTGCCCGTAGGTGTGAATCTGATTGTGATTGTCTGTCTGTATATGTAGCCCTGCAACAGACTGGTGACCTGTCCAGGGTGTCCCCTGCCTTCGCCCGAGTCAGCTGGGATAGACTCCAGCACCCCCCGCGACCTTAGTGAGGATAAAGTGGTGTATAGAGAATGGATGGATGGTTGAAGTGGATGCCGAACAGCGAGCCAGGTTCCAGTGAGCTTCGTAAAGTGAGGAGCGGATCAACACGCGTGGAGGGTGTGAGACCTGGACTCTGCTTTGTTGTGCGGCAAGGGGAATTCGACAATTCACTTAATTTCTTGTGACAGATTTCATGTGGCTTTTAACTGTCGTAGTCCAGATGTTTTTGAGCTGGTTTATGGTTAATATCTGTAATTTCAGGGCATATTCACATGGATTAAAAAAAGCTGGCACTAAAGCTAATGCATTCTGTCTGAAGAGCAATTGAACTAAAAATTAACTATTTGGTTTTATTATTTAATCATACAGGTCTCAATTGTCAGTTGAAATGACTCATTTGGCAGATTTGTTGAGCTAGGTTCTAACAAAAAAAATTAGATTCATCATTGCCCATATTGTATTTGGAGATTTATTTCAGAAATGGTTAATCGCCCACAGAAAAATATAGTTTATATATTAATCAAAAGCTAGAATTACATCAAATTTACAGTTAAGTCTTATTTTTAAATCCCTTGAAGCCCATTGATTGTAAGCTCCAGTATGAGCTCTGTAGAATGCTGCCACATGACCCCAGCCCGGTTTATGACAACGACGAGCTGGTTGTTGTCATTTTTAAGAACATGACTATGTACTATGCATTTGTCTCATTTCAGGTAAATGCAGAGTTCAAGAGATTGACAACGTTTCCGCTCCAGTCCTGTTTCTTCTCTCAGCTGGACATTTTGTCTGACAAACTTCTAACCTTGTATCAGAAGAGGGGAGGACGAATTGGAAAGAAGCTGAAGCAGCTGATGGAACACACGACAGACGTAAGAGGAGAGAGAGAAGTGGTTTTAACCCATAAGAAGCCAGGCATATGTTTTTCCTTTTAGAAAAGTGATGGGGGAAATAACGGAATAAAGAGACTTCGATTAAGACATTTCTGCAGTCCATGTAGAATCCCAGCGTCCAGTCTGTAAAATGGTGCTTTTGGTGTTAAAGGAGACATTATGCAACATCAACTTTTTAGAGCTTTTACCAATGTTATGACATTGTTCCCTCATCAGAACATATCTGAAGTGCTGTTTCACTTCATTCACTCTGTTTTCAGTAATCCTGTTTCTTCTACTGCTGAAGTGCTCCAATCTGTACTTACATATACAGAATTATATTGTCATAAATGAAACACAAAACTGTCTTCTACATTTTTGAATTCCATAATCCATCAGCAGACCTTTTTCTGAGCAGTTCTGTGCTCCAAAATGTTCATCACAGCGTCATTCCCACTGTTGGCTGCAGAGTTTATTTAGACTTGAAGATGTAACTGAAGCTAGAGCTAGTTAATCTGCTGTGGTTGGTTGAATCTTCCTGTCACTTTCTAAGAGGATGACCAGTAGGAAAAGATGGCTAGAAGTAGACGGCGTGTGTTTTTGTGCATAGAACTGTATGATTTAGGAATGGTACTGAGATCTGTTCAGCATCCAGGGAAGAAGATGTCAGTTCTGGGAGGGAGTGTGTTTTGAAGGCATTATGCGTCTACTTCAACGAAGACCCTGACAGCCTGATTAAAGAGCATGTGGTGAGTATAATATTCATGGTTGCATATAATGGAAACATGTTTCAAGTATTAAAAGGTAGTGTATGTAGCAGCATGCTCTCTTAATGATTAAAAAAGGCAGTACAGTCACAATTCAACCCGGGTTACCTAAAGCTGCATGTCGAGAACTCACGCTGATTCTTACCTACTTTCAGTGAAACATTGCAGGTAAAGATCAATTTGAAACTTTTACTGTAAGTTTCTGGCTTATAGAAATTGAAATTCCTGATGGAGATTTTAGATATTATTATTTAGTCTTTGAATAAACTAGTTATTACAGAAAAATGTAATTTCACTTCATTTTTGGGGGTAAAAACTCAATAAATCAGGTTTTAGAATTAGAAGTCAATTTAAAAAAAACACCACACACAAGTTCAAAATATTAAAGTACAAGACTGGAAAATGTGGTGTCTGTAGGTTTCTACTTGAAACACTAAAGCAACTTTTTTGCTGAAACTATGCATCTGACATTTTAATAGTACTGTCTACTGTTCCAGTCCATTTTTGCCATTTTACTGTATATTTGTGTTATTAGCAGGTTTGCGCTCCAAAACAGTGTGTGCTGTTGCTCGTGGTCACACATGAACAGCAATCTGGATTTTTCTGAGCGGGTATGAAGAGCCCATATTTGGTGGATGTGGATGGAGTTTTCATGTTTTGCTCCACTTAGAGAGCAGATATTGTTCCTAGTGTGTGAGAAAATGCATTTTGAGAAAACAGCCTTTGAATTTACATCATGTCAAATATTTTTGTGAATTAAGCAATGTTTCAGTTATTAATAGTAAAATCAATATTTGATTTGAACTAGGCCTCTGTCAAGATAACACAATTTGAAGTTTGAAAAATGTTGCAATAAACAATAATATTGAAGACCATTTTAAGGCACTGAAGTTGTAACTCTGACATAAAAATGACAGTAAACCGTATTCTAAATTTACTTAACCTTACCTTTAATAAGACAAGTTGCAATAAACATGAAGCACAATGAAACACCATCAACTTAAGTAGAAAAGCTCAAATATTACAAAAATAACAAATGCCAGTGTACAAAATAAATATTGAGCCCCAAAAATATATATTTTTTAATCTGTCATTTAATGAACAACAAAGGTCGGAAACGTCACTCTGTGGTGTAAGCAGTAAAATGTTTGAGAGCCAATTAGTTGTGCAGATTTTTCTTCTACCTCTATTTAGATTCCATAAACTTGTGAATGTTCCTTGGAGATTTATTTACACGACCCGTTTGTCCCACTTGTTCCAGCCGTTACTATTTACCACACCATGCATCACTCCAACTTTTTCATATGTGGCATCCAGAAGTCGTTAAAGTGTACTGACTTTTTATATCATTGTAGGGAAACAGCAAAGCCATCTTTGTGGACTACGCAGAAGACACCACTGTGGGAATCTTCACTGCAAAACAACATGAGGCCCAGTCCAAAGCAGATGACATCGGAATCATCCTGGAAGGCCAAATAGTCCTCCAAGAACTGGACAATGTTCCACTGGCCCTCCTCTTTGGACTCCTGTATGCCCTAAACATGGACTATCTCCTCAGCAGAAGTACGTTTTTTGAAGTGGTCCAAATGGTGATCATGGAGCTTGATGGGGGCAGCCTTTCCAAAAAAGCTCAGGTCCTGAAAAACGGACTTCTTGAATACTGGTTTATGATGTTTGATGTTTCCATTTTGCACTGGCCTTTGGGCCTCATGTTGTCTTGCAGTGTTTGTTTAAAAAAAGTTGCTATTGATAGGTTTATGCAATTGTTATTCAAGTGTTTCACTTATCTGTGTTTAAAAAAAAAAAAGACAAGGTCGGTCTGGATGGTCAGACTGTCTTTGTTCACATGTTTATTTCTTGTGGCTGTAAGTCACTCCATATTTGAATGTAATCCTAATCCTACCTAATAGTTGTGAAGTATACTGGCTGAACACTTGGTTCATATTGTCTTAACAGAGATGCAAACTTGACATTTTAAAGGTTTTAACCATGTTATCTGAGGTCCCCAAAGGAGTGTTTTGAAGCCTCAATTATGCATATGTGCGCTTTAAGTTGAATGTGGAAGGAGCACATTTCTGTAGATTAAATGCATTGTTTGAGATGAAATATTTCACTGTTAAAACAGGTAAGAAATATTAAATCAGCCTGTTTGATGATTGAGTGCTGTGTTTTGATTGCTTTGTAGGTCAACACAAATATAGCTTCAGCAGAAGTCATTTAGGTTGCATCAGTAGAACTGTATCATATATAGAATATAAAACTTGATCATGCATTGTAGATTAAAACAAATGAAACGCCAACAAGATGACATAAACACATGTCTGATACAAATGCTTGATGCATGTATAACATGGGTCAAGAACGAAAATGAAACATGATTTGACTAAAGGATTTTAACGTGAAATAATAATGCATATATTAATAGCATATATTAATCGTGGGGATATTGGTTGAATATGTGTTCAAACCAAAGCACAACATAATTTCACGCAACCGCTGTCGGTAATTTTTTATGCAAATCCAGCGACGTTTTTGTTTCAGTGCAGTGTGCATCATTTAAGCCATAGCAACAGAAGGCAAGAAGGCCTGCCGAACTTTGAACTTTCCCATTTCCATTTGGATCGTCAACATGAAGGTAAGAAAATTATGTTTATGCTTTTCTCATCAGCTGATCTTCTCTGAACACTGTGTTTTGCTGTATAACCGTACAGGGGAATGTGCTGATAAAACTGTTAGTTTGTTTAGCATGGAAAGATCGGTGGAAAATGGTCCATTTCTCATAAAATGCTCCAAATATGATCAGTTGTGTGTGAAGCATTGAAGGTCCTCGGAGCCTCTTTCAAGTTTCCGATCAGAACTTCAGTTTTATAAATTGATATTTGTTATTTCACATTGTTCGAAAATTAGACGATTTTTTCCGTGCACGTTAAGGACTAAAAATGGGTAAATAATGGTGTCAAAAAGTTTCAGAAACAAGATGATAATTGAGCTTCGTTTTATAAAATGCTCTAAATATAATCCCACAATCACTGAAGGTCCTCGGAGCCTCTTTTTAAACTTTCTGAAGCAAAATTCTGTTTATTTTATTGTGGATATTCATTTCAATGTGCTGAGAGCAGTAAAATGATTTGTGTGTTAGCTAACTGAGAAAACGTCAAAGATCTGTATTTTATAAATGGTTGTTTGTTCTTTTACGATGTTTGACCGTAAAATTAGACTTTTTGTTTCAAGAAATATTTCATTTTTTAGTGTATATTGAGTGAAAAACAGTGTAAAAAAATCTGTATAATTTGGCTTCAAAAAATTAAAAAGCAATATGGCGACTGGGCTATTTTTCATACAATGCTCCAAATTGGTAACCATGGAGACGATGGAACTGTTCGGCTATGTTCACACTGCAGGCTCAAGTGACCCAAATCGGATTTTTTTTTTTTGCTTCTATGCGACCTGTATCTGATCTTTCATGACAGTCTGAACGACACAGATCCGAGTTTTATTACCTCCGCCATGAAAATACAATACAATACTTCAATTTCTAAATCGTGCATAAATGTATGTGAATACAATGTTCCATGGGAATGTCAATATCCTTGGCGGAGGTCTGCGCTCTCCGAGTGCTTTTCTAGTTGGAAATGTGAACGAACTCGCCAAAAAAAATCTCTGTACATTGGGGGTTGAAATCAAATGGTAAATGATTTCAAAATGGTTATTTTACAGATTTGTCCTGTTTTCATCAATTACAGAAAAAATCACCCCCCGCGACCCTAGTGAGGATAAAGCGGTGTATAGAGAACGGATGGATCTAGTAAAAATAATATTCATGCACATTTTGACTGTAAAGACATTTTTAAAAAATACTTAACTAATGCCTAAATCAACAGACTGTAATTTTCTTGTTATTTCAGTGTTTTGCTATATTGTTGATTAAAAATAGTGGAATACTGCATTGATCAAGTGAAAATAACACTAAATATCTGTATTAATACTTTTAAAATTAATTAGAAATACAACAAATATAATAATAATAATTTGTTATCTAGTATTACAGACAATTTAAAACATTTGTGACGTTGCAGAGCTGTGTGGGTTTTTAGTCTCTGCTGACTAAAGACAAACAAAGTGAGGATTTTAGTTGAGAAGTTTTCATTCTGGATCAGTCCCTGAGCAGAAATGTGAAGCATCTTCCTGAAACCCTGAAGCTGGAGTCGATCAGAGACTCAGGGTGCAGCAACATGTTCCCCTCTGAGTTCCTCTGAGGTTCTCCTGAGCGTCCCTCTTTGAGCAGCTTCACCTCTTTGCTCCAGTTTCCTGAGAGTCTGTGTTGAAATGTTGTTTTTGTTTCTGTTTCCAGCGGACTTCGGACTTCTCGCGAGACTCCAGGTGTAGTACACCCTCACCCTCACCTCCACCCTCACCCTCACCTTCACCCTACACCCTCACCCTCACCCTCACCTCCACCTCCACCTCCACCCACACCTCCACCATGCTCTCCCCCTCCTCCAAGCGTCCTCGCTTGTCTTCCCCCTCTCTACTCTCTCCCCTACCTCCCCCTGGAGGTCGTCGTCCATGCTTTCCCCCCTGGCTTCCCCCTTCTTTCCCTCCTCTTCCTCCCCTCTTCCTCTTCCTCCTCCTCTTCCTCCATGCTTTCCCCCCTCGCTTCCCCTTCTTTCCCTCTTTCTCCCCCTCTTCTCCTCCTCTTCCTCCCCCTCTTCCTCTTCCTCCATGCTTTCCCCTCGCTTCCCTTCTTTCCCTCTTTCCCCCCTTTCTCCTCCCCTCT
>NC_067126.1:0-20565 GCF_021347895.1 Acanthochromis polyacanthus | reverse complement strand
AAGGGCGCTGCTGTCCAATTAGGGAACGGAGGATTTAATCGAAGGGGAAGAAAACACAAGGAAAGCTCTTGCTGGCTTTTGCTAACTCACGTTCGTTCGAGGGATGTGCCATAATGAAGGTTTCTGTCCTTCAATGGAACTCCAAATTCTGATGCAACAGGTGGCTGAGTACCATCGACTACTTTCCTGATTTGTCTAGTCAGCCAACATGCAGGAAGATCCAGTCGAACACTGGCATGCCACCCCCAAACTCCTCTGGAAGCGGCCAAATATTGGGAAGTAGCGGGGGCCGGCTCACCAAGAGCTTGGAGGTCAGGTGACTGAACAGAACCCAGACATATTTCTCCATACATTTTCATATGATCTATTTTGGCTGTCGCCATATGTTGATATTTTCAAAACAGAATCCATGAGGGAATAAAGTCTATGGGTCCAGCGAGAAGTGGACTGAATGAACTAGGTCTAAATAGCTGGAGGTGAAGTAGTGGGCAGGTGTTCTGAGTGACACGGAGTGATTATTGCAGAGGAGGAGGAAGAAGGGCAGGGGCTGAAGCAGGGATCATAACAGACAGTAGCATAGTCCAACTTACCAAACAGAGGGAGAGACTTGGCTTTGTACCCCTCTCTGAACGGTGTATAGCAGTGTTCTAAAGTCTTGTTCCCTCTGGTGAGGGACGTAATATGCTGGTGAACGTCCGGCCGTACCTTCTTCAGGTTTGGACTGTTGAAGTCCCGGCTACGATAAGTGCTGCATCATGGTAGTTAGGAAGAGCCTCATGTTGGTTGGAGCGAGCAGCATCTGTGAACGCTTGAAGTGGAATACAAATGGCACTGAAGATTCGAGATGAACTTACGGGGGAGGCAGAACGGGTAGCATTTTATTGTAAGAAGCTCCAAGTTTGGTGAATGAAAGTAGGAGAGACAGACAGTATTCCTGCTATCATACCAGCTGTTCACCATCAGGCACACACCTCCGCCCCTCGATTAGCTGGACTTCTGTCCCTGCGATGAACTGAAGTTCATTGCAGTGTAGAACAGCATGGTCTGGGATCATGGGGTTCAACCATGTCTCAGTTAGGCAGACAATGCTGCAGTCCCTTGTGTCCCTCTGGAATCTGTCCCATCACATTCTTTGTCTGTCACCAGCTGAGATGATCCAAACTTCATGTGGCCGATCATCATTTTGGGGTGGCATAGCTCAGTGGGTAGAGTGGCCGTCTTGTAACCGGAGGGTCGCCGGTTCGATCCTAGCCTGTAGAGCTCATGTCTAGCTGTCTGAGCAAGACACTCAACCCACTGAACACTGGTCCTGATGGGTCGTGGTTTGCTGCCTTGCATGGCAGCTTCCGCCATGTGAATGTGTGTGTGAATGGTGAATGTGACATATAATGTTAAGCACTTTGGGTATCATTTCAGGTATAGTGAAGCGCAATATAAATACAGACCATTTACCATAAGATCAGTGTCTGCAGCTATCATCAGGAAACAGCAGCTTAACAGTGGAAACGGCAGTCCACAAGACCGGAGAACAAGCGTCTGGTCAGGAGCGCACTTGCCGTTGTATGTATACCATGAATTCATCCCCAATGTCTGTAATGTCAAGGCAGTTCAATTGTAACATTCTGAGGCATCAGACAGAAAACATTGAGGAAAAAACACCTGGGTGTTTTGAAATAGAGCAAAAATGACAATTGACTATTTCGCACTGGGAGCAGAGTATCAACACACAGGGAGATGATTTTGACAGGGATGGTGGCAAAATTCAAATTAGTGTGGATGTTGAAGTTTATAGGTGAAATTTCTGAACTTTTCCAATGCACCTCTCAATTCAAACGTCAGAAATGTAATGTTTTATGGGAGCCTGTTGATTGGCAAGGAATTGACAAATTTGTTCTTGAGCTTTACAGCAAAGTCAATGACTTTTGAATGTAGGGAGCATTAAAGGCAAATAATATATGATGATATGCATGGACATTGAAATAATTCAATATGGGGAGGGAAAAAAACATCCTCGTCATGGGTGTGACGGAAGAAACAGAAAATATAAATCTGCGGTATGACCAAACAACCATCACATCTCAGCAGTTTCTCCTCCCGTCAGTGATGGAGGAAACTGAACTCTGCTTTCCACAGCTCTTCAACTCCTCCTACAGGAGGATGAAGCGTTCTCACTTTGAAGCAACGCTGGTTTACATCCTGCTGTCCTGCATCTCTCTGCTTACTGTGATTCTCAACCTGCTGGTCATCATCTCCATCTCACACTTCAGGTGCAAAAATATTTATTCAACTTATGCAAGTAACTGATGTGTAGAAATACAAAGAAAAGGTTTCTGAAGTGACAATGTTGTGCTGTTTGCTTCTATCTGACTGATCTTTTCTTGATAAATAATGATGAATCCTTTTCTGTTCTCCCTCCACAGGAACCTCCACACTCCCACCAACCTCCTCCTCCTCTCTCTGGCTGTCTCTGATGTCTTTCTGGGTCTCCTCATGTTCTTTCAAATTGTGCTCATAGATGGCTGCTGGTTCCTCGGTGACTTCATGTGCACTCTGTATCACTATCTACCATACACCATCACCTCAGCCTCAATAGGAACTATGGTGATGATATCGATTGACCGCTATGTGGCCGTTTGTTACCCACTGCATTACTCTATTCAAATCACACAACAGAGAGTTCAAAACTGTGTGTGTCTGTGCTGGATCAGTTCTGTAATATTTCCAACTCTGCTTCTGAAGGATTCCCTGAAGCAGCCGGGCAGGTACAACTCCTGTGTCGGAGAGTGTGTCTTTGTTATTGATTACATTAGTGGACTTGTAGATGTTATTTGTTCCTTCATTGTTCCTATTACGATCATCATAGTTCTGTATGTGAGAGTGTTTGTGGTGGCTGTGTCTCAGGCTCATGCCATGCATTCTCAGCTTGTACCAAACAAGCACTCAGTTAGAGCAACTGTTCAGAAATCTGAACTGAAAGCAGCCAGGACTCTTGGTGTTGTTGTAGTTGTGTTTATAATATGTATGTGCCCATATTACTGTGTTGCTCTCACAGGACAAGACATCGTTCTCCATGGTACATCTGCCATTGTGATATGTGTGTTCTACTTAAACTCCTGTCTAAACCCCATCATCTATGCCTTCTTGTACCCGTGGTTCAGAAAATCAGTCAAGCTCATTGTTACACTTCAGATACTGCAGCCTGCCTCCCGTGAGGCCAAGATGCTGTAGAGACACTTTACCATGAACAGAAAAATGCACTTTGCAGTATTGAGTCACTGAACAGATTTAAAATTCTGATAACATTTGTATGAATGATTTGTACATACAGATGGATTCAGATTGTGCTCATGACACTATAATATATGTACTAGGGATGGGAATTTCGACTAATTTCCGAACCGACTAGTCGCCAATAAAATTAACGACTAGTCGGTTCGGAAATTAGTATTGAACTTGCAATTTAATCCTTTAAGCGCCAAAGTCGCAATATTGCCACCAGCAACATTGCTGAACATAACAAGCCACAGCTTCAAATATACTGCCTCGTGTGCCTCATGTACTGTACACCAGGAGATGGCGGACATCTGGAACTTCAATCTGAGCATCAGTTGTGGGCGTGTTTTAATTCAAAGTTTTGGAGTTTACAGAGTTTGAAACCGAGGAGACGAGACTCGCCGTCGGAGCGTATCAGAGCGCAAGACGGCACATTTTAGAGTGAGAAAACTCACCGTACCGAGAGGTCTGGTCAACGCTGACAAAGTACTTTGTCAAGTATTGGCTTACTCATATTCTGAAGAGGAATATTCACCCTCTGATGAAGATGTTCAGTCGTCCACTGAGACAGAAAGTGCCGCTGCGTCTGTGCGTAACGGCAGCGGGTCGGTGCGCCATGACAGTCCACGAGCAGCACATAGTGGAGCCGATGCTTTGCTTCGGGGTGGCAGGAAGGGACGTGGTGGGTGTAGCTGGAGTGGTCAGAACACCGCTAATGATGAGGGGGATAGCGGGGGTTGAAAAAAGAGACAAGCATATGCTACTGGCAGGATCAACCAGGTAGCCCAGACGGGACGAGTGTGCGGCGCACGGCCGAGCGGAGAGCTGCATGGTGGGTGGGGGGGGGCACACTTGCGTTTCACCGACTAGTAAAATACTAACCGTTTAATAAATGAGTCGACAATTAACCGATTAAACGACTCATCTGCACATCCCTAATATGTACAAGTGTAATGTTGCCAAAGCACCACCTGTCTTCAGGATGTAAGTGGTTATTTCTCAGCCTGTAGACATACCACAGAGCTGTGAGTTGGTAAACAAGGCCTCTGCATGTAGCTAGTGCCCCACAAACATCCCCAGGTGTTTCCCTACACTCTGCAGGCCATGGGGGCTTGCTAAAAATGATAAAAATTAAGAGACACCTCCTCATGAGTGGGGTTTGGGACCTTAAAAGTACTAGAAATACTAGAAATAAGTTATAACTTAGGTATACCTAAGTTATACCATTACACTTTTTGAAGGGAGTCACCTTTAACAACTACCATTTCAAAAATAACAAAACATACATAATACTACCATTGGAATTACTACTAATACTTGCATCCCAATTTAAAGTACTAAAAAAAGCAAAAAACGATTTTGACATCACCCATGCCATTTTGAGTAAGAATATCTCAGTAACTACAAATATAACCCTGCTGCTTTTTTGTACAGTGATAGAAGACAGATAGAAATGTCTTGTAGAAAAATGTGGGGTCTCTGGTACCTGTGCCACACTGAGATTTTTGCCACCAAAAATAGCCAATTAAAAATATCATCCAACTTTGGGAGCTCATCTTTTCCAAACTGAGGTACCCAGAAAGCTCCAGTTTGCGAAGTTATCACACAAGTTTGTGTGGAATGGAACCCAGGGGTGTTAGAACACTTCTGTGCAGTATTTCTAGTACTTTTAAGGTCCCAAACCCCACTCATGAGTAGGTATCTCTTAATTTTTAGCATTTTTAGCAAGCCCCCATGGCCTGCAGAGTGTAGGGAAACACCTGGGGATGTTTGTGGGGCACTAGCTCCATGCAGAGGCCTTGTTTACCAACTCACAGCTCTGTGGTATGTCTAGAGGCTGAGAAATAACCACTTAAAGATGCAAAAAAACGCTGGTGAGGCTTTATATAGCCCAAATTTTGAAAATTTCAGACCCCCACAACTCAGAAACTATTTGAGCTACAGGAATACAATTATGCATATTAAGTACTTTTGTGACTATCTAATGGAATGCAAATTTAGGACTAATTTGAAAATGGTGCGGCAACACCCCCAAGGAATATCTGGTCATTTCACCTGGAATGACCCCACTAACAAATTAACTTTGTTTTCTTCAAATCTACTGTCTGCCAAACTGATCTCAGCTGCAATAAAATGCTGCATTTCAGTTGCATACATGATCCCATCAGCAGACAACAAGGCTTGATATAAGCCTTAAAACCTAATAAGTCTAATTAAATGAACACCTGTGCAGTTATCAGAGAGCCTGAGCTGAGCATTTGAGACCACAATGCCTTCTCAGACTTTGTGTGTTGACTGCAGCTGCTGCTTGGTTAAAAACCCTGAGGACACATTTTAAGATTCACGACAAAAAATCGTCCACTGAACCTGTCGGGGACAAACACACAATGACTCTGAAAGGGAAAAATACTGTTTATTTTTAGCCGAAGTTTAAAAAAATACATAAAGTTTTGTAATTCTACAACATAATTATGACAAAGCAAGAGGCCCTGAAAACTTTCTGAAAAGACTCTAAGTGCACCTAAAGATGAAGATGATACATTTCTGCTATTTTCATGGTCCTCTCGGAATTTGAGATGCTGTGATCACACCAAATAACGCTAATTCAAACGATCTCCGCAAAATTCTGCATGACCTTGAAATTTGTCCAATCATAACAACTTTTCTGCTATTTTCTCCGGCCTCCCTTGACTTTCACCAATTATAGCAGTCTCCAGCGCAAACGTAATGCACATATGTCACCGAATTCACTTTCTGGTTGATGGTTTGAAAATCCAGACATCCAATTCTATTGTCTCTCAATTAACAACAAAAGTTATTGCATGCCAAGTAAACCCCCTCATGAAACAGCGCCTTCAACAAGACAATACATTCCACCACATCGCAAAAAAATGTTCTGGAGCAGTTCGAGAATCACGGCAAAGAGACCAAGATGTTGATCCAGCCTCAAACCTCCAATCAAACATCCATGGAGTATGCCAGAACAAGTGTGATTCCCACAGAACCCAAAAGATCTGCTGCCAAAATCCTAGTTCCAAAAGATTCAGACACCTGCACACTGTCTAACTTTCAAAAATACATTTAGTCACGGAGCGTTGGCATTATCAGACACCAGACGACACCTTCAGATGTCTCGTGTCTTTGCCCCGATAGGTCTGAGCTGTTTTGATGGCACAAGGGGAACCTACATGTGTTAGACAGCTGGTTTTGATGTTGTGTCTAATAGGCGTGTATCTTGCTACTTTGTAGGTTTGAATACTCGCATGTTCACATTGGCTATCACTCGTTGCCGCCATCAATGCTTGCTCGAGAGCTACTTCGGTGTTGTGGAGACTCTCTGATCCCTGAGTGCCTCGAGCATCATTGGGGAGGTTAAACTATGATCTGGGGCTTTTGTTTCAGAGCTCAAAAGTTGGGCCATACATTCTGGTCATTTAACTCATTTATTTTATGAACCCCAAAGCATGTCGATGGGTTTGAAAGGTATGTTATGTTAAAAAATAAAAATCACCAAAATTACACCATTTATCAGATCCAAAAACTGTGAACAGAGAAAGAGTTGTTAAAATGTATAATATGTGAATCCCAAAAAAATAACCAAATCAAAGCTTACAGTTGTAATTTTTCATCTAAATCACTGTATTCTACATGCCTCATTTAAAAATGAGCTCAAAAAGGAAATTGCACCACATTTTGTCATTGACAAAACGTTCTTTGTATCCAGCACAACTGAGGAGCTGCAACCGAGCTTGTTGTGACCAACAGTCACATGAGAAAAATTAGGAGCCTTCAAGTTGAAATGCAGGCAGTGTTTCCACTGAGAGGAAAATCAAAGCTACTGGATCAATAACATAAATGATGCATGGCTCTGAAACAGTGAACAGAGGAGAAAGTTGTTGGAGATAAATTCAGCATGGTGAAAATTTGTTCTACAGCTGAAAAACGCAAAGTTTGCAAAAACGTATACAGTTGAAACCTGCACTATGCTATCACGCAAGCTATTGACTCTCAGAAACTGGTCTTTTGGTTCTGTTGTGACTTTGGGTCTTCCAGACCCAGATTTTTCCCAGTTTCTGAGCCTTTTAATGAAAACTGGACTCACTTATATTTTGACTTGCTTTGCAATTTCTTTGTAGGAAAGACCTACATTTTTAAGTGTTGTGATGGTGTGTCTCTCCTGGTAATTGTCTTTTCCTCTCCATTTTTACACCAACACACTACTTTCTGCAGTACGATACTGTTCTAATTATGCTCTGGAGGGTTCCACGGTGTGTTCCAACACTGCTTTATGCAGACAGAGGGGGTTGGAAGTAATCTAGAAAAGTTAGGTAGCACCAACTTTCAAAGCCTGATCAGTCTCCATTGCTGCAGAACAGCTTAAAATTGTGAACCCATTTTTGTTCCCTGAAAAAGGCCTTCTTGTATAATTTTGAAATGTATATTATTTTTCAGTTTTGAGTAACCTTACCCTTTTTTTCTTAACCTCTGGCAGTTAAACACTTACCTTTGTACCATTTCAAGCTATTCATTGAACTGGAACTACTTGAATTTCAGCACTCATTACTTGACCTGAAACTTGTTCTCAATGCAGAGAAGACTAAGCTGATGTTGTTCTCGAACTGTCGGAAATGTCCACAAATGATTCCCTCAGTGTCCACACTAGAGGGAAATGAAATAGAGGTGGTCCAGGTGTATAAATACCTGGGTGTCTGGATTGATGACTCCCTTACTTTCAAGCCACAAGTGGAACATCTTGTAAAGAAACTGTGGCTAAAACTTGGTTTTTATTTTCGAAACAAGTTGTGTTTTTCTTTTAGCGGCTTGTCGCTGCAACATTTTTGTCTGTGTTGGATTATGGAGATCTTTTGTACATGAATGCTTCTGCTCAAAGTCTCCAAATGCTTGACACTGTTCACCACGCTTCGTTGAGATATATTACAAACTGTAAAATGTCAACTCACCACTGTCAGTTATATTCTCGGGTGGGATGGCCAGCCCTAGCCACCAGAAGGATTCATCATTGGTATATTTTCATATACAAGGCAATACTTGGACTGCTGCCGACCTACAGTGCCTTGTGAAAGTATTCGGCCCCCTTGAACTTTTCAACCTTTCGCCACATTTCGGGCTTCAAACATAAAGATATAAAATTTTAATTTTTTGTCAAGAATCAACAACAAGTGGGACACAATCGTGAAGTGGAACGAAATTTATTGGATATTTTATACTTTTTTAACAAATAAAAAACTGAAAAGTGGGGTGTGCAATATTATTCGGTCCCTTTACTTTCAGTGCAGCAAACTCACTCCAGAAGTTCAGTGAGGATCTCTGAATGATCCAATGTTGTCCTAAATGACTGATGATGATAAATAGAATCCACCTGTGTGTAATCAAGTCTCCGTATAAATGCACCTGCTCTGTGATAGTCTCAGGGTTCTGTTTAAAGTGCAGAGAGCATCATGAAGACCAAGGAACACACCAGGCAGGTCCCAGATACTGTTGTGGAGAAGTTTAAAGCCGGATTTGGATACAAAAAGATTTCCCAAGCTTTAAACATCTCAAGGAGCACTGTGCAAGCAATCAGATTGAAATGGAAGGAGTATCAGACCACTGCAAATCTGCCAAGACCCGGCCGTCCCTCTAAACCTTCACCTCCAACAAGGAGAAGACTGATCAGAGATGCAGCCAAGAGGCTCATGATCACTCTGGATGAACTGCAGAGATCTGCAGCTGAGGTGGGAGAGTCTGTCCATAGGACAACAATCAGTCGTACACTGCACAAATCTGGCCTTTATGGAAGAGTGGCAAGAAGAAAGCCATTTCTCAAAGATATCCATAAAAAGTCTCGTTTGAAGATTGCCACAAGCCACCTGGGAGACACACCAAACATGTGGAAGAAGGTGCTCTGGTCAGATGAAACCAAAATCCAGCTTTTTGGCCACAATGCAAAACGATATGTTTGGCACAAAAGCAACACAGTTCATCACCCTGAACACACCATCCCCACTGTCAAACATGGTGGTGGCAGCCTCATGGTTTGGGCCTGCTTTTCTTCAGCAGGGACAGGGAAGATGGTTCAAATTGATGGGAAGATGAATGGAGCCAAATACAGGAGCATTCTGGAAGAAAACCTGTTGGAGTCTGCAAAAGACCTGAGACTGGGACGGAGATTTATCTTCCAACAGGACAATGATCCAAAACATAAAGCCAAATCTACAATGGAATGGTTCACAAATAAACGTATCCAGGTGTTAGAATGGCCAAGTCAAAGTCCAGACCTGAATCCAATCCAGAATCTGTGGGCAGAGCTGAAGACTGCTGTTCACAAACGCTCTCCATCCAACCTCACTGAGCTCCAGCTGTTTTGCAAGGAAGAATGGGCAAGAATTTCAGTCTCCCGATGTGCAAAACTGATAGAGACATACCCCAAGCGACTTGCAGCTGTAATTGCAGCAAAAGGTGGCGCTACAAAGTATTAATGCAAGGGGGCCGAATAATATTGCAGGCCCCACTTTTCAGGTTTTTATTGGTTAAAAAAGTTTAAAATATCCAATAAACTTCGTTCCACTTCACGATTGTGTCCCACTTGTTGATTCTTGCCAAAAAATTAAAATTTTATATCTTTATGTTTGAAGCCTGAAATGTGGCGAAAGGTTGAAAAGTTCAAGGGGGCCGAATACTTTCACAAGGCACTGTATGTGTTGAGGACGGTTATTTCTGTTGCATAGCACGCTTATTTTTGCTTTTGATGCTGTAACATGCATGCCCAGTGTGGAATCCAATAGCTCGATTAATTGCCATAATAATGGATAGAATACTCAATTACTAATCAATAGCTGCAGCCCTACCAGGAACAAAACAACACAGTATCATTAACAAACTCAAAGCACACACCTTCTCTGGCTCAAACAGTCTGTCATGCCCTGAAACAGAGACCCATCGCTTCCAGTCTTTTTCCTGTGACTGCTGAACATCTAAAGGTACAGGTCCCTCTCGGTGAGCCAGTCTGTGGCCAGCTGAGCCTCCCCTCACCCCTCCCCATGGTGTGACCTAGAGGACTAATGAACTTTATGATGGGACAAGTGGAGTCTGGTGGTGGGTCTCTGTCCAGTAATATGCAGTCTTGGTCTGCCAAGTGGAATCTTTAACTCTTTGCAGAGCAGCGGTTTTGCCTTAGTCATCGTCAGTGTGCCACCTTGTGTTCTTTACTTCATCTCTATGAAGGTGAGAATGTTCTTTTATTTTCCTTTATTGTTATAGGTACATTTTAGTTATGTGCACTTTTCTTTGCTATGTTAACATAAAAAATATAATCAGAGTACGTTGAAAAACAGGCTTTGGGTTTACATTCTAAGTAAACTTTTTTTCCACCCCAGGCCATTTAAAAATAATCAGTTATGACTAGGGTTATATTGACTGAAATAAACCGTTTGGTCATTTCACATGGAAGATTTTCGTGACCCTATAACCACATTCACGTCTGTAAAAACACCTGGTATTTGTTATTGCCTTGGCTTTGTCTGAATTTGAGCAAGAGACCGTGGGCAGGAGGGTTTGCACTTCTACCATGTTTTTCCCTTTGTATCACCAACGTTCACATTCATGTGCTCCCATCTTAAACACATGAGCAATACCCAAATCAGTGGTACAATACCAGCATACGACTTTTGTTCATTCCACCTATCTTTATCCATAGTCAGTGCAGAATTTAACGGTCGTGGAATTTTTTCAAGCTCCGGTTGGTCTGCATTTGCAATAACTGCAAGGCGACGCTGGTCACATGAGTTGAACTACTATTCAGTGGACCTTTGCTAAAGTTTCTAGGGGGGAACATGGGGACTCCAACTGAGTTTCACACAAGCTGAGTTCTGCATGCACATTCATGCTGAACCGAAGGTCCATACCCCCAATTTTCAGTACATGTATGTGTACCATTACACCACTAGTGGCCAGGCCCCATGGGTGAGGGCCAAAGCACTGCACCACATCTTTTCGAGCGTGGGAGGAGGTTGGTAAGGAAGGGGAGGAATAAATCAGTGATACTGAGAAGGTCTTAAAACAGAAAGCTGGCAGAACTCAGCAGCTTCTCATCACCTCCTCTTTGTCATGATGAAACCTGTTGACGAGGCTGAACTCTGCTTTCCACAGCTCCTCAACTCCTCCTGCAGGAAGACCATGCGTCCTCACTCAGTATCCATGCTCATTTACATCATTCTGTCCTGCATCTCCCTTTTCACTGTGACTCTTAATCTGCTGGTCATCCTCTCCATCTCACATTTCAAGTAGTCAAGTTTTTTAATCTCTTATCATAGGAAGTTTAAGTGTTAAGTTTATGAATACTGTCTGTGTGTTTTGTTGTTGTTTATCTTCAGTAAAGGTGAATAACGTTCTTTACCTCTCCAGGCAGCTCCACAGCCCCACCAACCTCCTCCTCCTCTCCCTGGCTGTCTCTGATTGCTTTGTGGGTCTCCTCGTAGTCTTTCAAATTCTGCTCTTAGATGGCTGCTGGTATTTCGGTGACCTCATGTGTGTTCTGTATAATATTTTCAACTATGTGATTACCGCTGCCTCAATAGGGACCATGGTGCTCATTTCAGTCGACCGCTACGTAGCTATTTGCTACCCTCTGCATTATCCCAGCAAAGTCACGCTGCAAAGAACAAAGATCTGTGTTGCACTGTGTTGGATATGTGCTGCTCTCTGTCACTGTCTGATACTGAAAGATAACCTCAAACAGCTAGGGATGTATAACTCCTGTGCTGGGGACTGTGTGATTGTTCTACATTATGTTGCTGGATATGTAGACCTGTTTTTGTCCTTCATTGGCCCTGTCTCTGTCATTATAGGGCTGTATGTGAGAGTATTTGTGGTGGCTGTGTCTCAGGCTCGTGCCATGCGCTCTGATATCACAGCCTTCACTCCGCAGGGCTCAGTCAATGTAACTGTTAAGAAATCTGAGATGAAAGCAGCCAGGACTCTAGGTGTTGTTGTAGTTGTGTTTCTAATATGTCTCTGCCCATATTTTTGTGTTACACTAACGGGTCAGGATGTTTTGCTCAATAGTACATCAATGGCCTTTGTGATATGTCTGTTCTACTTCAACTCCCTCCTCAACCCTCTAATCTATGCTCTTTTCTACCCCTGGTTTAGGAAGTCTGTTAAACTAATCATTACACTTCAGATACTGAGGTCTGACTCCTGTGATGCTCAAATAATGTAGAGAAACATCATTAGATCCTTACCATAAACAGGTAAATACATTTGAAACCTGTTAAAATCTATTAGGTACAGCATTAAGAAAAGTAACTATGCTAAAAATACTGTACTTATTATTTTTTAACTTCATTGAGCAACATAAATATTCTCTCAAACTAAAGAACATAGTGTCTGTTTAGAAAAGCAACTTCCAGAACAGCACCATTACTGTCAGGTAACTCCCAGTGGCCCTGGATATCCACCCTTCAGTCTGGGGAGAAGCCTTCTGTTGAAGCCTTTCAGTGTCTAGCTGTGACAGCAGTTTCTGTCTATTGATGACAGAGGTCTGGAGTCATGTTTTCTTGTACTTAAGGAGTAAAATAATTATGCACAAAGATCAATAAATGCAGCAGAAATGTCTCCTTTTGATCTGCAACTAATTCCAGACACTAATGATGAGAGACAGAGCTAAAGAAGTGATACTACAGTTTGTACTCAGAATATTATGTCAGTAGGCATCGTGGCTCTAGCTTCCAAAGCTTTGTACATGACTTTTTGTGCCAACGATCCTTTTAATTTTAGGAAGTTTGATGTCGAACATACCTGGATATAAGACAGCTTTCAAAACAACAACAATAATAACATTAATAATAACATACAAATGCTAATAACGTAATTCCTAATAATAAACGGTTTTGTAAATTAGGGTTGCACAATCATGACCACAATGAAAAAACATGAATATTTTGATCTGTGTTGACATCACAAT
Organism: Acanthochromis polyacanthus; assembly: GCF_021347895.1. NCBI lineage: Eukaryota > Metazoa > Chordata > Actinopteri > Pomacentridae > Acanthochromis > Acanthochromis polyacanthus. Next base: position 7,328 of record NC_067126.1, on the reverse strand, counting down.
CACTCATTTATTTTAGGGGCAAAATTATGTTTTGTTGCATATTGAAATGTGAATAAACAGACCACTGCATTCACTTCTATGTTGTGCTACATTCCTGCTGATGTACAAACTAATACGACACTTAAAATAAGGTTTCTTTATCTGAAATTAGTGCATCTTCTATTGAAGCAAAATCTAAATACAACTGCATCCCGAATGCTCCACTGAAAATCTGTTTACTGATACTATGCAACAACAGTCCATAAACGCCGCATGCAGGCTTCTACTGACACGAGGCAGCTGACCAAGAGTCTCCTCTGCTGCTGAGGATAAGTTCATTGGAGTTACCAGCCTCAGAAACCGCAAATTAACAGCATCTCGGATTAGAGCCCAGATAAATTCTTCACAAAGTTCTAGTAGCAAACACATCTCTACATCAACCGTTCAGAGGAAACTGCATGAATCAGACCTATGTGGTCAAAAAGAAGCCACTACTGAGGATGAACAACAAGAAGAAGTGAATTGCTTGAGCCAAGAAACACAAGGAATGGACATTAGACCAGTAGAAATCTGTACTTTGGTCTGAAGAGTCCAAATCTGAGATTTTTGCTTCCACATGCAAAGTCTTTGTGAGACCAGAAAGGTGAACAGATGGTCTCTACATGCATGGTTCCTACTCTGAAGCATGGAGGAAGAGGTGTGACGGTGTGGGGGTGCTTTGCTGGTGACACTGTTGGAGATTTATTCCAAACTCAAGACACATGTACTAAGCATGGCTACCACAGCATTCTGCAGCACCACGATATCCCATCTGGTTTGCGCTTACTGGGACAATCATTTGTTTTTCAACAAGACAATGACCCCAAACACACCACAGGGAGGGGCCCTGACACCTCCAGTCTGTGGAAGGACTATCTGACCAAGAAGGAAAGTGATGAGTGCTGCGTCAGATGACCTGGACTTCACAAATACCCGACCCAAAACCAACTGAGATGGTTTGAGGCGAGTTGGATTGCAGAGTGAAGGACAAATAGCCAACAAGTGCTCAGCATCACTAGGAAGTCCCTCAAGACTGTTGGAAATCCTTTTTTTTTTAAGAAAATAAAAACAATCTGGTTTAGGTTCACTGATGTCAGAGTCACTGGGTCATTGTTACTCTCAGTAACAGTAAAAAGTAAAAATGTCCATTGCTGCTGCGGTTTTTCAGAGACACTATTCTGGGAGCGACAGCTTGGGCCGTACCAGCAGCAGTGGGGGGTTTATACTGGGCTGTCAGGGTGAAGACGGATTTGAGCCAGAACGAAAAGCTCTGGACTGACCAGTCGATATACATCCCAACCCTCGTTTATGGTCATAAGCTTAGAGAAAGTGACTGAAAGAATGACACTGCAGTCAGGATGTTTTCCGTGGCAGGGGGGCCCTTCCCGTCGAAGGCTCAGGTTGATGACAAGCTGAAGAGGGTCCTCCAGTTCAGCAGCACAGGACCTGAGCATTCTTGGAATCACCGTATCAGGTTCAGCTGCCGTTGTGGGGTGAAGTCTCCTCAGCTTTCTACTGACCTGCTCTGCAGTGATGGTGGGGGACAGGGGGCATTGTCCACCGTGGATGCAGCTGATGGAGTTGATGGGGTATGTAGGGGGTGCCAAAAGCAGCAGGTGGGGGAGGTGTGGGTGAAATAGTGGCGGCAGCAAGAGCAGGAGGATGAGAATCAAACTTGTTGAAGTGGTCAAATTGGTATGCTCTCACCTCATCCCGCTCTGCTGAGCTGGTGGTCTTTATGTTGCTGCATGTCCTGGAAAATGATCCAGTTCGTGTTTCACAAAGTCGTCCTGCAGAACGGCCTCTGATAGGTCAGTCCAGCACGTTTTAAGTTGCACCAGGATTTTAAGCTGTTGTTTTGCAGGTGTTTGCAGTTCAACCAGAATGATTTCACATTTCTTTGTGAACCACCGCAAAAGTTAAATGTTGACACAACCCTGCTTACACTGCAACCAATATGAACTTTGTTCTTATTCCATGCAGTACCACAACTAATAAAAAAAGAACAAAACTATTCAATAATCTTCACATTCCATTTAGGGAATGTTGTCGGATAGAAAGAAAGTCCACTCTGGGTTTTCTCAGATACTTGTGGTATGCAGTTCAAGCAGTCAACTAAAATCATAGACTGTATATAAAGATGGACGTATCATCTGGCTCCAAAATTGAAGCCCACCCGCAAGTGTCAAAAACTTGCAATATCACGCTGTCCGCTAGGGTTGGCTCCAAAAAGCTTTTGCTCCATAGACCCCAATTCATTTTTGGAAAAAATAAAATTTGATAGACTGATTTTCTCCAGCTCAGGATTTTTTTCCCCGTTAGTTTTCATGGTCAAAATGAGAGATCAGGTGGCCGATCTTAAAATAAATCAATACTGAATTTTCAATAAATCATTCAAGTTGGCGGAGCCAGGGGGCGTGGCTATACTTGATTCACAGTCCCATAGACTGGTCCTGCCCCGAGTTGCTCTTCAGTCCAGCCTGTTTGATGACGCTTTTTACGTCACTGGCTCCAAAAAATCCAAAACGGCGACCAGGAAGTAGCAAAATCCGGGCTTCATTTTCTCGGCATTGGAACCAACGGGTGACGTCACAGTTAGTTCACGCCTGACTAAAATACTCCACTCTGGATTTTCAGCAATGCAACGAAAGAAAATCAAAATGAGGAAGTTCTTCTACTGCTGTCGATTCACCTCAAGGGGAAACAGTAATCTGATTGAAGGGCGCTGCTGTCCAATTAGGGAACGGAGGATTTAATCGAAGGGGAAGAAAACACAAGGAAAGCTCTTGCTGGCTTTTGCTAACTCACGTTCGTTCGAGGGATGTGCCATAATGAAGGTTTCTGTCCTTCAATGGAACTCCAAATTCTGATGCAACAGGTGGCTGAGTACCATCGACTACTTTCCTGATTTGTCTTGTCAGCCAACATGCAGAAGATCCAGTCGAACACTGGCATGCCACCCCCAAACTCCTCTGGAAGCGGCCAAATATTGGGAAGTAGCGGGAGCCGGCTCACCAAGAGCTTGGAGGTCAGGTGACTGAACAGAACCAGACATATTTCTCCATACATTTTCATATGATCTATTTTGGCTGTCGCCATAGTTGATATTTTGGTGTGAGGACAGTGTTACGGGTGGAATCAGAGAACCCAGGCCCAGAACACAGAAGTGGGGAGACAGAAGGAAAATAGGACAGATTTTCATGAAACAAAACAAGAACTACAACAGCACAAAACGGAAACTGGATTGTGATTGAAAGCCAAAACCAAACATTCTACAAAAATTAACAAACAAAAGGGGAAACTAAATCAAAACCTACTCAGAACTATTTAACAAACCGACAGCTAAACAAAACACTAAACCCAAAAGTGAACACTGTTACAAATTAAGGAAAGACAAACAACTGGGCTGGCTAGATTGAGATACTGACAAAAATAGGGAGACAAGCTTGGGGAAAACAGAGTCTGAATGCAGATAAGAAGACAGGAAACAAGGAAAAGAAACTGGCGGGAATCTGTGGGAAGAGCTGAATCCATTGGGGCTGAAGTAGTCGGGAGGTAAGCAGGGGTTGGTGGGAAAAACAGAATCCATGAGGGAATAAAGTCTATGGTCCAGCGAGAAGTGACTGAATGAACTAGGTCTAAATAGCTGGAGGTGAAGTAGTGGGCAGGTGTTCTGAGTGACACGGAGTGATTATTGCAGAGGAGGAGGAAGAAGGGCAGGGGCTGAAGCAGGGATCATAACAGACAGTAGCATAGTCCAACTTACCAAACAGAGGGAGAGACTTGGCTTTGTACCCCTCTCTGAACGGTGTATAGCAGTGTTCTAAAGTCTTGTTCCCTCTGGTGAGGGACGTAATATGCTGGTGAACGTCCGGCCGTACCTTCTTCAGGTTTGGACTGTTGAAGTCCCGGCTACGATAAGTGCTGCATCATGGTAGTTAGCCTGGTGGTTAGGAAGAGCCTCATGTTGGTTGGAGCGAGCAGCATCTGTGAACGCTTGAAGTGGAATACAAATGGCACTGAAGATTCGAGATGAACTTACGGGGGAGGCAGAACGGGTAGCATTTTATTGTAAGAAGCTCCAAGTTTGGTGAATGAAAGTAGGAGAGACAGACAGTATTCCTGCTATCATACCAGCTGTTGTTCACCATCAGGCACACACCTCCGCCCCTCGATTAGCTGGACTTCTGTCCCTGCGATGAACTGAAGTTCATTGCAGTGTAGAACAGCATGGTCCGGGATCATGGGGTTCAACCATGTCTCAGTTAGGCAGACAATGCTGCAGTCCCTTGTGTCCCTCTGGAATCTGTCCCATCACATTCTTTGTCTGTCACCAGCTGAGATGATCCAAACTTCATGTGGCCGATCATCATTTTGGGGTGGCATAGCTCAGTGGGTAGAGTGGCCGTCTTGTAACCGGAGGGTCGCCGGTTCGATCCTAGCCTGTAGAGCTCATGTCTAGCTGTCTGAGCAAGACACTCAACCCACTGAACACTGGTCCTGATGGGTCGTGGTTTGCTGCCTTGCATGGCAGCTTCCGCCATGTGAATGTGTGTGTAATGGTGAATGTGACATATAATGTAAAGTACTTTGGGTATCATTTCAGGTATAGTGAAGCGCAATATAAATACAGACCATTTACCATAAGATCAGTGTCTGCAGCTATCATCAGGAAACAGCAGCTTAACAGTGGAAACGGCAGTCCACAAGACCGGAGAACAAGCGTCTGGTCAGGAGCGCACTTGCCGTTGTATGTATACCATGAATTCATCCCCAATGTCTGTAATGTCAAGGCAGTTCAATTGTAACATTCTGAGGCATCAGACAGAAAACATTCAGCAAAAAACACCTGGGTGTTTTGAAACCGAGCAAAAATGACAATTGACTATTTCGCACTGGGAGCAGAGTATCAACACACAGGGAGATGATTTTGACAGGGATGGTGGCAAAATTCAAATTAGTGTGGATGTTGAAGTTTATAGGTGAAATTTCTGAACTTTTCCAATGCACCTCTCAATTCAAACGTCAGAAATGTAATGTTTTATGGGAGCCTGTTGATTGGCAAGGAATTGACAAATTTGTTCTTGAGCTTTACAGCAAAGTCAATGACTTTTAAATGTAGGGAGCATTAAAGGCAAATAATATATGATGATATGCATGGACATTGAAATAATTCAATATGGGGAGGGAAAAAACATCCTCGTCATGGGTGTGACGGAAGAAACAGAAAATATAAATCTGCGGTATGACCAAACAACCATCACATCTCAGCAGTTTCTCCTCCTGTCAGTGATGGAGGAAACTGAACTCTGCTTTCCACAGCTCTTCAACTCCTCCTGCAGGAGGATGAAGCGCTCTCACTTTGAAGCAACGCTGGTTTACATCCTGCTGTCCTGCATCTCTCTGCTTACTGTGATTCTCAACCTGCTGGTCATCATCTCCATCTCACACTTCAGGTGCAAAAATATTTATTCAACTTATGCAAGTAACCGATGTGTAGAAATGAATAGCCCATGCAAAGAAAAGGTTTCTGAAGTGACAATGTTGTGCTGTTTGCTTCTATCCGACTGATCTTTTCTTGATAAATAATGATGAATCTTTTCTGTTCTCCCTCCACAGGAACCTCCACACTCCCACCAACCTCCTCCTCCTCTCTCTGGCTGTCTCTGATGTCTTTCTGGGTCTCCTCATGTTCTTTCACATTGTGCTCATAGATGGCTGCTGGTTCCTCGGTGACTTCATGTGCACTCTGTATCACTATCTACCATACACCATCACCTCAGCCTCAATAGGAACTATGGTGATGATATCGATTGACCGCTATGTGGCTGTTTGTTACCCTCTGCATTACTCTATTCAAATCACACAACAGAGAGTTCGAATCTGTGTGTGTCTGTGCTGGATCAGTTCTGTAATATTTCCAACTCTGCTTCTGAAGGATTCCCTGAAGCAGCCGGGCAGGTACAACTCCTGTGTCGGAGAGTGCGTCTTTGTTATTGATTACATTAGTGGACTTGTAGATGTTATTTGTTCCTTCATTGTTCCTATTACGATCATCATAGTTCTGTATGTGAGAGTGTTTGTGGTGGCTGTGTCTCAGGCTCATGCCATGCATTCTCAGCTTGTACCAAACAAGAACTCGGTTAGAGCAACTGTTCAGAAATCTGAACTGAAAGCAGCCAGGACTCTTGGTGTTGTTGTAGTTGTGTTTATAATATGTATGTGCCCATATTACTGTGTTGCTCTCACAGGACAAGACATCGTTCTCCATGGTACATCTGCCATTGTGATATGTGTGTTCTACTTAAACTCCTGTCTAAACCCCATCATCTATGCCTTCTTGTACCCGTGGTTCAGAAAATCAGTCAAGCTCATTGTTACACTTCAGATACTGCAGTCTGCCTCCTGTGAGGCCAAGATGCTGTAGAGACACTTTACCATGAACAGAAAAATGCACTTTGCAGTATTGAGTCACTGAACAGATTTAAAATTCTGATAACATTTGTATGAATGATTTGTACATACAGAAGGATTCAGATTGTGCTCATGACACTATAATATATGTACTTGGGATGGGAATTTCGACTAATTTCCGAACCGACTAGTCGCCAATAAATTAACGACGAGTCGGTTCGGAAATTAGTATTGAACTTGCAATTTAACCCTTTAAGCGCCAAAGTCGCAATATTGCCACAAGCAACATTGCTGAACATAACAAGCCACAGCTTCAAATATACTGCCTCGTGTGCCTCATGTACTTTACACCAGGAGATGGTGTCTGGAACTTCAATCTGAGCATCAGTTTGTGGGCGTGTTTTAATTCAAAGTTTTGGAGTTTACAGAGTTTGAAACCGAGGAGACGAGACTCGCCGTCAGAGCGTATCAGAGCGCAAGACGGCACATTTTAGAGTGAGAAAACTCACCGTACCGAGAGGTCTGGTCAACGCTGACAAAGTACTTTGTCAAGTAATGGCTTACTCATATTCTGAAGAGGAATATTCACCCTCTGATGAAGATGTTCAGTCTCCACTGAGACAGAAAGTGCCGCTGCGTCTGTGCGTAACGGCAGCGGGTCGGTGCGCCATGACAGTCCACGAGCAGCACATAGTGGAGCCGATGCTTTGCTTCGGGGTGGCAGGAAGGGACGTGTGGGTGTAGCTGGAGTGGTCAGAAACACGCTAATGATGAGGGGGATAGCGGGGGTTGAAAAAGAGACAAGCATATGCTACTGGCAGGATCAACCAGGTAGCCCAGACGGGACGAGTGTGCGGCGCACGGCCGAGCGGAGAGCTGCATGGTGGGGGGGGGGG
>NC_067125.1:41373723-41493654 GCF_021347895.1 Acanthochromis polyacanthus | reverse complement strand
AACAATTTCAAAATAAAAGCCTGCGACGGACTGGAAACGCCAGTTAAACCTCTCAGCTTCATACAGCCTTCACAGTAACTCCAATCTAAATTTTGACCAGGTGAGATCTTCCTGTCTCTGCCTTTCAAAATAAAAGCACAACACAATTTGCCAGGTAAACTTCTCAGTTTCACACAGCCGTTACAGTAACTCCAATCCAAATGTTGACCAGGTGAGATCTTCCTGTCGTTGCGTTTCAAAATAAAAGCACAGCAAAATGTCAAAATAAAAGCCTGCGACGGACTGGAAAACGCCAGTTAAACCTCTCAGCTTCACACAGCCTTTACTCTAATCCAATTTTTGACCAGGTGAGATCTTCCTGTCTCTGCCTTTCAAACGAAAAGCACAGCAAATTTTCCAAATAAAAGCCTATGACAGACTGGAAAGCGCCAGTTAAACCTCTCAGCTTCACACAGCCTTTACAGTAACTCCAATCCAAATTTTGACCACGTGAGATCTTCCTGTCATTGTCTTTGAAAATAAAAGCACAGCACAATTTCAAAATAAAAGCCTGCGACAGGCTGGCAACGCCAGTTCAACCTCTCAGCTTCACACAGCCTTTAGGAGTAACTCCAATCCAAATTTTGACCAGGTCTGATCTTCTGTCTCTTCCTCTCAAATAAAAGCACAGCACAATTGCCTGTTAGACTTCTCAGCTTCACTCAGCCTTTACAGTAACTCCAATCCAAATTTTGACCAGGTGAGATCTTCTTGCCTCTCGTGCGCTGCTCCGGACATGCACACATCCCGAGCCCCTCCCACGATTTCCGCGTGCGGGAATTGTCTAGTATTTCCATTACTACCCCAATATCATTTTTTCTTCACGTTTCCGCCAAATTTCGGTCGGTAACTCGTCCTAGGGCTTTGAGAAAACCAAAGCAAATTATATTCAAAACGTGCGGCTTCATCGGGAATAGTGTGCTATGACTTTTCTAAGACATTCGTCATTTTTTCGCAGAATTATTCGCAAAAAACTGCGCAAAAAGTCCCATTGAAAATGAATGGGGAGTGAAAAAAATCGGCTTGAAAAATCCACTGTTTTCCAAACGCCACTCCTTCGCCATACGTTCACCTAGAAACTTCATTTAACCATCAAAACGCAGTGATTTTTCTTGTCTTCGCAGGAATGTAGTTTATGTCAGGCTGACATTTACAGTTTTTGATCAGTGAGTCCTCAAAAAGTGAAAATTCTCAAAATCTGCTCTGGTTAGAGTGCGGCATGTCAGTTGGTCGAGTGGAGGACAGGTGAAAAACCCGCCTGAAAATTTCACGATCGCATCGCCCGTACAACCAAACGATAAGAGTTAGGAAAATGAAATTTGGTCAGATTGTAGACAATTTTCCTGGGATTCAAATGAATCCAAGTTTGAAGACTTAGCTCTTTCTTAAGGGAAATGACAGGCAGCAGTTTAGAGCAAAGTCGCACCGTTCTCCCCATAAGAACCAATATAAACTGAATCATCTGCCTCATGGAGGGACAGTGTTTTTTAAATCGCTGTAACTCAGTCATTTCTCACAATATTTGGATAATAATTACATTTCTGTTTAGCCACAGCCTTCCTCTCGCTCACGGTCATTTCGGTTTTCAGCTAGCATTAACGGTTAGCCCACAATTAGCGCCAGAACGGGACGTTGCGCGCTGCTGCTGAGAAGCACTTTCTGCTGTCTGTGGCAGGCACCGTTGCTATGCAGGCCCATAGCAACCGCCCTTACACACGCGCAGGCATGCTCCCACGCACACACACAGACTCATTGGAGTGCCACACCCACCTTCACACCCAATACCTCCACAGGAGCTGCATTTCAGCCTGAAAATCAGTTCAACCTCTCAGCTTCACACAGCCTTTAGAGCAGGGGTGTCAAACTCAGTTCAAACACACCTGATTCAAATGATCAGGCTCGTTATCAGGCTTCTGCTGAGCTTGATGATGAGCTGATTATTTGAATCAGGTGTGTTGGAAGAGGGAAACATCTAAAACATAGAAGATAGTGGACCTCCAGGAACTGAGTTTGACACCCCTGCTTTAGAGGTAACTCCAATCCAAATGTTGACCAGGTCAGATGTTCCTGTCTTTGCCTTTCAAAATAAAAGCACAGCACAATTTCAAAATAAAAGCCTGCGACGGACTGGAAACGCCAGTTAAACCTCTCAGCTTCACACAGCCTTTACAGTAAGTCCAATCCAAATTTTGACAAGGTGAGATCTTCCTGTCTGTGCCTTTCAAGATAAAGCACAGCACAATTTGCCAGTTAAATCTCTTAGCTTCACACAGCCTTTACAGTAACTCCAATCCAAATTTTAACCAGGTCTGATCTTCCTGTCTCTGCCTTTCAAAATAAAAGCACAGCACAATTTCAAAATAAAAGCCTGCAACAGACCAAAAAATGCCAGTTAAACCTCTCAGCTTCACACAGCCTTTAGAGTAACTCCAATTGAAATTTTGACCAGGTCAGATCTTCCTGTCTCTGCCTTTCAAAGTAAAAGCACAGCACAATTTCAAAATAAAAGCCTGCGACAGACTGGAAACGCCAGTTAAACATCTCAGCTTCACACAGCCTTTACAGTAACTTCAATCCAAATTTTGACCAGGTGAGATCTTCCTGTCTCTGCCTTTCAAAATAAAAGCACAGCACAATTTCAAAATAAAAGCCTTTGACGGACCAAAAAATACCCCTCTCCTGCCCAGCTCCGGACATGCACACATCCCGAGCCCCTCCCACGATTTCCGCGAGCGGGAATTGTCTAGTTAGGGGCTCGGGCTTCGACACGAGCCACTCTCCTCTCCATTGCAAAGCAATGGGAGGAGAGTGGCTCGTGGCGAAGCCACGAGCCACTATTGTTCTCCTGCTGCGTTTATTATATTTTATTTTTAACGTTTCCGCCGTTTTTCGGTCGCTAACTAGTCCTAGGGCTTTGAGAAAACCAAAACAAATTATATATCAAAACGTGCGGCTTCATCGGGAATAGTGTGCTATGACTTTTCTAAGACATTCGTCATTTTATCGCAGAATTATTCGCAAAAAACTGCGAAAAAAGTCCCATTGAAAATGAATGGGGAGTGAAAAAAATCGGCTCAAAAAATCCACTTTTTTCCAAACGCCACTGCTTCGCCATACGTTCACCTAGAAACTTCATTTAACCATCAAAACGCAGTGATTTTCTTGTCTTCGCAGGAATGTATTTTATGTCAGGCTCAGATTTATAGTTTTTGATCAGTGATTCCTCAAAAAAGTGAAAATTCTCAAAATCTGCTCTGGTTAGAGTGCGGCATGTCAGTTGGTAGAGTGGAGGAGAGGTGAAAAATTCGCCTGAAAATTTCCCGATCGCATCGCCCTCACGACCAAACGATAAATGTTAGGAGAATGAAATTTGGTCAGATTGTAGACAATTTTCCTGGGATTCAAATGAATCCAAGTTTGAAGACCTAGCTCTTTCTGAAGGGAAATGGCAGGCAGCAGTTTAGACCAAAGTCGCACCGTTCTCCCCATAAGAACCAATGTAAACTGAATCATCTGGCTCATGGAGGGACAGTGTTTTTTAAATCGCTGTAACTCGGTCATTTCTCTCAATATTTGGAAATAATCATATCTATGGATAGCCACAGCCTTCCTCTCGCTCACGGTCATTTTAGTTTTCAGCTCGCATTAACGGTTCGCCCACAATTAGCGCCAGAATGAGACGTTGCGCGCTGCTGCTGAGAAGCACTTTTCTGCTGTCTGTGGCAGGCACCGTTGCTATGGGGCCCATAGCAACCGCCCTTACACACGCGCAGGCATGCTCCCACGCACACACACAGACTCATTGGAGTGCCACACCCACCTTCACACCCAATACCTCCACAGGAGCTGCATTTCAGCCTGAAAATCAGTTCAACCTCTCAGCTTCACACAGCCTTTCGAGCAGGGGTGTCAAACTCAGTTCCAACACACCTGATTCAAATGATCAGGCTCGTTATCAGGCTTTTGCTGAGCTTAATGATAGCTAATCATTTGAATCAGGTGTGTGGTAAGCAGGAAACATCGAGAACATAGAAGACAGTTGACCTCCAGGAACTGACTTTGACACACCTGCTTTACAGTAACTCCAATCCAAATTTTGACCAGGTGAGATCTTCCTGTCTTTCCCTTTCAAAATAAAAGCACAGCACAATTTCAAAATAAAAGCCTGCAATGAACCCGAAAACGCCAGTTTAACCTCTGAGCTTCACACAGCCTTTTGAGTAACTCCAATCCAAATTTTGACCAGGTGAAATCTTCCTTTCTCTGCCTTTCAAAATAAAAGCACAGCACAATTTCAAAATAAAAGCCTGTGAAGGACTGGAAAGGCCAGTTAGACCTCTCAGCTTCACACAGCCGTTTGAGTAACTCCAATCCAAATTTTGACCAGGTGAAATCTTCCTGTCTCTGCCTTTCAAAATGAAAGCACAGCACAATTTGCCAGTTAAACCTCTCAGCTTAACACAGCCTTTAGAGTAACTCCAATCCTCTATGTTTTACATGTTTCCCTCTTCCAACACACCTGATTCAAATGATCAGGCTCGTTATCAGGCTTCTGCTGAGCTTAATAATAAGCTGATCATTTTAATCAGGAGTGTTGGAAGAGGAACATATCTAAAACATAGAGTATAGTGGTCCTCCAGGAACTGAGTTTGACACCCCTGCTTTACAGTAACTTCAATCCAAATGTTGACCAGGTGAGATCTTCATGTCTTTCCCTTTCAAAATAAAAGCACAGCACAATTTCAAAATAAAAGCCTGTGATGGGCCTGAAAACACCAGTTAAACCTCTCAGCTTCACACAGCCTTTACAATAACTCCAATCCAAATTTTGACCAGGTGAGATCTCCCTGTCTCTGCCTTTCAAAATAAAAGCACAGCACAATTTCTAAATAAAAGCCTGCGATGGGCCTGAAAACACCAGTTAAACCTCTCAGCTTCACACAGCCTTTACTCCAATCCAAAGTTTAACCAGGTCTGATCTTCCTGTCTCTGCCTTTCAAAATAAAAGCACAGCACAATTTCAAAATAAAAGCCTGCAACAGACCAAAAAATGCCAGTTAAACCTCTCAGCTTCACACAGCCTTGAGAGTAACTCCAATCCAAATTTTGACCAGGTGAGATCTTCTTGTCTCTGCCTTTCAAAATAAAAGCACAGCACAATTTCAAAATAAAAGCCTATGACGGACCAAAAAATAACCCTCTCCTGCCCAGCTCCGGACATGCACACATCCCGAGCCCCTCCCACGATTTCCGCGAGCGGGAATTGTCTAGTTAGGGGCTCGGGCTTCGACACGAGCCACTCTCCTCTCCATTGCAAAGCAATGGGAGGAGAGTGGCTCGTGGCGAAGCCACGAGCCACTATTGTTCTCCTGCTGCGTTTATCTTTTATTATTATTAACGTTTCCGCCGTTTTTCGGTCGCTAACTCGTCCTAGGGCTTTGAGAAAACCAAAACAAATTATATATCAAAACGTGCGGCTTCATCGGGAATCCCGGGCTATGACTTTTCTAAGACATTCGTCATTTTTTCGCAGAATTATTCGCAAAAAACTGCGAAAAAAGTCCCATAGAAAATGAATGGGGAGTGAAAAAAATCGGCTCAAAAAATCCACTGTTTTCCAAACGCCACTGCTTCGCCATACGTTCACCTAGAAACGTCATTTAACCATCAAAACGCAGTGATTTTTCTTGTCTCCGCAGGAATGTAGTTTGTGTCAGGCTGAGATTTACAGTTTTTGATCAGTGAGTCCTCAAAAAAGTGAAAATTTTCAAAATTTGCTCTGTTTAGAGTGCGGCATGTCAATTAGTAGAGTGGAGGAGAGGAGAAAAATCTACCTGAAAATTTCCCGATCGCATCGCCCTCACGACCAAACTATAAATGTTAGGGGAATCAAATTTGGTCAGATTGTAAACAATTTTCCTGGGATTCAAATGAATCCAAGTTTGAAGACCTAGCTCTTTCTGAAGTGAAATGGCAGGCAGCAGTTTAGACCAAAGTTGCACCGTTCTCTCCATAAGAACCAATGTAAACTGAATCATCTGCCTCATGGAGGGACAGTGTTTTTTAAATCGCTGCAACTCGGTCATTTCTCACAATATTTGAAAAATAATTACATTTATGGAAAGCCACGGCCTTCCTCTCACTCACGGTCATTTTAGTTTTCAGCTAGCATTCACGGTTAGCCCACAATTAGCGCCAGAACGAGACGTTGCGCGCTGCTGCTGAGAAGCACTTTTCTGCTGTCTGTGGCAGGCACCGTTGCTATGGGGCCCATAGCAACCGCCCTTACACACGCGCAGGCATGCTCCCACGCACACACACAGACTCATTGGAGTGCCACACCCACCTTCACACCCAATACCTCCACAGGAGCTGCATTTCAGCCTGAAAATCAGTTCAACCTCTCAGCTTCACACAGCCTTTAGAGCAGGGGTGCCAAACTCAGTTCCAACACACCTGATTCAAATGATCAGGCTCGTTATCAGGCTTCTGCTGAGCTTAATGATGAGCTGATTATTTGAATCAGGTGTGTTGTAAGATTGAAACATCTGGAACATAGAGTATAGTGGACCTCCAGGAACTGAGTTTGACACCCCTGCTTTAGAGTAACTCCAATCCAAATTTTGACCAGGTGAGATCTTCCTGTCTTTCCCTTTCAAAATAAAAGCACAGCACAATTTCAAAATAAAAGCCTTCGACGGAATGGAAACGCCAGTTAAACCTCTCAGCTTCACACAGCCTTTTGAATAACTCCAATCTAAATTTTGACCTGGTGACATCTTCCTGTCTCTGCCTTTCAAAATAAAAGCACAGCACAATGTCAAAATAAAAGCCTGCAATGTACTGGAAACGCCTGTTAAACCTGTCAGCTTCACACAGCCTTCAGAGTAACTCCAATCCAAATTTTGACCTGGTGACATCTTCCTGTCTCTGCCTTTCAAAATAAAAGCACAGCACAATGTCAAAATAAAAGCCTGCAATGTACTGGAAACGCCTGTTAAACCTCTCAGCTTCACACAGCCTTTACAGTAACTCCAATCCAAATGTTCACCAGGTCAGATCTTCCTCTCTCTGCCTTTCAAAATAAAAGCACAGCACAATTTCAAAATAAAAGCCTGCGACAGGCTGACAACGCCAGTTCAACCTCTCAGCTTCACACAGCCTGTAGAGTAACTCCAATCTAAATTTTGACCAGGTCTGATCTTCTTTTCTCTTCCTCTCAAAATAAAAGCACAGCACAATTTGCCTGTTAGACTTCTCAGCTTCACACAGCCTTTACAGTAACTCCAATCCAAATTTTGACCAGGTGAGATCTTCTTGCCTCTCGTGCGCTGCTCCGGACATGCACACATCCCGAGCCCCTCCCACGATTTCCGCACCAGCGGGAATTGTCTAGTATTTCCATTACTACCCCAATATCATTTTTCTTCACGTTTCCGCCGATTTTCGGTCGCTAACTCGTCCTAGGGCTTTGACAAAACCAAAGAAAATTATATATCAAAACGTGCGGCTTCATCGGGAATAGTGTGCTATGACTTTTCTTAGAAATTCGTCATTTTTTCGCAGAATTATTCGCAAAAAGTGCGCAAAAATTCCCATTGGAAATGAATGGGGACTGAAAAAAATCGGCTGGAAAAATCCACTGTCTTCCAAACGCCACTCCTTCGTAATACGTTCACCGAGAAACTTCATTTAACCATCAAAACGCAGGGATTTTTCTTGTCTTCGTAGGAATGTATTTTATGTCAGGCTGAGATTTACAGTTTTTCATCAGTGAGTCCTCAAAAAAGTGAAAATTCTCAAAATCTGCTCTGGTTAGAGTGCGGCATGTCAGTTGGTAGAGTGGAGGAGAGGAGAAAAATCCGCCTGAAAATTTCCCGAACGAATCGCCCTCACGACCACACCATAAGAGATAGGACAATGAAATTTGGTCAGATTGTAGACAATTTTCCTGGGATTCAAATGAATCCAAGTTTGAAGACCTATCTCTTTCTGAAGTGAAATGGCAGGCAGCAGTTTAGACCAAAGTCGCACCGTTCTCCCATTAGAACCAATGTAAACTGAATCATCTGGCTCATGGAGGGACAGTGTTTTTTTAAATCGCTGTAACTCGGTCATTTCTCACAATATTTGGAAAATAATTACATTCATGGAAAGCCACAGCCTTCCTCTCGCTCACGGTCATGTCGGTTTTCAGCTAGCATTCACGGTTAGCCCACAGTTAGCGCCAGAACGAGACGTTGCGCGCTGCTGCTGAGAAGCACTTTTTTGCTGTCTGTGGCAGGCACCGTTGCTATGGGGGCCCATAGCAACCGCCCTTACACACGCGCAGGCATGCTCCCACGCACACACACAGACTCATTGGTGTGCCACACCCACCTTCACACCCAAATACCTTCACAGAAGCTGAATTTCAGCCTGAAAATCAGTTCAAACTCTCAGCTTCACACAGCCTTGAGAGCAGGGGTGTCAAACTCAGTTCCAACACACCTGATTGAAATGATCAGGCTCGTTATCAGGCTTCTGCTGAGCTTAATGATGAGCTGATTATTTGAATCAGGTGTGTTGGAAGAGGGAAACATCTAAAACATAGAGGATAGTGGACCTCCAGGAACTGAGTTTGACACCCCTGCTTTAGAGTAACTCCAATCCAAATTTTGACCAGGTGAGATCTTCCTGTCTTTCCCTTTCAAAATAAAAGCACAGCACAATTTCAAAATAAAAGCCTTCGACGGACTGGAAACGCCAGTTAAACCTCTCAGCTTCACACAGCCTTTTGAATAACTCCAATCTAAATTTTGACCTGGTGACATCTTCCTGTCTCTGCCTTTCAAAATAAAAGCACAGCACAATGTCAAAATAAAAGCCTGCAATGTACTGGAAACGCCTGTTAAACCTGTCAGCTTCACACAGCCTTCAGAGTAACTCCAATCCAAATTTTGACCTGGTGACATCTTCCTGTCTCTGCCTTTCAAAATAAAAGCACAGCACAATGTCAAAATAAAAGCCTGCAATGTACTGGAAACGCCTGTTAAACCTCTCAGCTTCACACAGCCTTTACAGTAACTCCAATCCAAATGTTCACCAGGTCAGATCTTCCTCTCTCTGCCTTTCAAAATAAAAGCACAGCACAATTTCAAAATAAAAGCCTGCGACAGGCTGACAACGCCAGTTCAACCTCTCAGCTTCACACAGCCTGTAGAGTAACTCCAATCTAAATTTTGACCAGGTCTGATCTTCTTTTCTCTTCCTCTCAAAATAAAAGCACAGCACAATTTGCCTGTTAGACTTCTCAGCTTCACACAGCCTTTACAGTAACTCCAATCCAAATTTTGACCAGGTGAGATCTTCTTGCCTCTCGTGCGCTGCTCCGGACATGCACACATCCCGAGCCCCTCCCACGATTTCCGCACCAGCGGGAATTGTCTAGTATTTCCATTACTACCCCAATATCATTTTTTCTTCACGTTTCCACCGAATTTCGGTCGCTAACTCGTCCTAGGGCTTTGAGAAAACCAAAGCAAATTATATATCAAAACGTGCGGCTTCATCGGGAATAGTGTGCTATGACTTTTCTAAGACATTCGTCATTTTTTCGCAGAATTATTCGCAAAAAACTGCGCAAAAAGTCCCATTGAAAATGAATGGGGAGTGAAAAAAATCGGCTCAAAAAGTCCACTGTTTTCCAAACGCCACTGCTTCGCCATACGTTCACCTAGAAACTTCATTTAACCATCAAAACACAGTGATTTTTCTTGTCTCCGCAGGAATGTAGTTTATGTCTGGCTGAGATTTACAGTTTTTGATCAGTGAGTCCTCAAAAAAGTGAAAATTCTCAAAATCTGCTCTGGTTAGAGTGCGGCATGTCAGTTGGTAGAGTGGAGGAGAGGTGAAAAATCCGCCTGAAAATTTCTCGATTCCATCGCCCTCATGACCAAACGATAAGAGATAGGAGATTGAAATTTGGTCAGATTGTAAACAGTTTTCCTGGGATTCAAATGAATCCAAGTTTGAAGACCTAGCTCTTTCTGAAGTGAAATGGCAGGCAGCAGTTTAGACCAAAGTCGCACCGTTCTCTCCATAAGAACCAATGTAAACTGGATCATCTGCCTCATGGAGGGACAGTGTTTTTTAAATCGCTGTAACTCGGTCATTTCTCACAATATTTGGAAAATAATTACATTTATGGAAAGCCACTGCCTTCCTCTCGCTCACGGTCATTTCGGTTTTCAGCTAGCATTAACGGTTAGCCCACAATTAGCGCCAGAACGACACGTTGCGCGCTGCTGCTGAGAAGCACTTTTCTGCTGTCTGTGGCAGGCACCGTTGCTATGGGGGCCCATAGCAACCGCCCTTACACACGCGCAGGCATGCTCCCAAGCACACACACAGACTCACTGGAGTGCCACACCCACCTTCACACCCAATACGTCCACAGGAGCTGCATTTCAGCCTGACAATCAGTTCAACCTCTCAGCTTCACACAGCCTTTAGAGCAGGGGTGTCAAACTCAGTTCCAACACACCTGATTCAAATGATCAGGCTCGTTATCAGGCTTCTGCTGAGCTTGATGATGAGCTGATTATTTGAATCAGGTGTGTTGTAAGAAGGAAACATCTAGAACACAGAGGATAGTGGACCTCCAGGAACTGAATTTGACACCCCTGCTTTTCAGTAACTCCAATCCAAATTTTGACCAGGTGAGATCTTCCTGTCTCTGCCTTTCAAAATAAAGGCACAGCACAATGTCAAAATAAAAGCCTGCAAGGTACAGGAAACGCCAGTTAAACCTCTCAGCTTCATACAGCCTTTCGAGCAGGGGTGTCAAACTCAGTTCCAACACACCTGATACAAATGATTAGGCTCGTTATCAGGCTTCTGCTGAGCTTCATGATCGGTAATCATTTGAATCAGGTGTGTTGGAAGAGGTAAA
This sequence comes from Acanthochromis polyacanthus, assembly GCF_021347895.1. Classification (NCBI taxonomy): domain Eukaryota; kingdom Metazoa; phylum Chordata; class Actinopteri; family Pomacentridae; genus Acanthochromis; species Acanthochromis polyacanthus. The sequence continues at coordinate 41,482,682 of NC_067125.1, read as the reverse complement.
CATCAAAAACATAGAGGATAGTTAACCTCCTGGAAATGAGTTTGACACCCCTGCTTTATAGTAACTCCAATTCAAATGTTGACCAGATGAGATCTTCCTGTCTCTGCCTTTCAAAATAAAAGCACAGCACAATGTCAAAATAAAAGCCTGCAAGGTACTGGAAACGCCTGTTAAACCTCTCAGCTTCACACAGCCTTTACAGTAACTCCAATCCAAATGTTCACCAGGTCAGATCTTCCTGTCTCTGCCTTTCAAAATAAAAGCACAGCACAATTTGCCAGTTAAACCTCTCAGCGTCACACAGCCTTGAGAGTAACCCTGACCCAAATTTTGACCAGGTGAGATCTTCCTGTCTCTGCCTTTCAAAATAAAAGCACAGCACAATTTCAAAATAAAAGCCTGTGACGGACCGGAAAATGCCGAAATATGCCTCTCCGGACATGCACCCATCCCGAGCCCCTCCCACGATTTCCGCACCAGCGGGAATTGTCTAGTTAGGGGCTCGGGCTTCGACACGAGCCACTCTCCTCTCCATTGCAAAGCAATGGGAGGAGAGTGGCTCGTGGCGAAGCCACGAGCCACTATTGTTCTCCTGCTGCGTTTATTATTATATTTTCTTCACGTTTCCGCCATTTTTCGGTCGCTAACTCGTCCCAGGGCTTTGAGAAAATCAAAACAAATTATATATCAAAACGTGCGGCTTCATCGGGAATCCCGGGCTATGACTTTTCTAAGACATTCGTCATTTTTTCGCAGAATTATTCGCAAAAAACTGCCAAAAAAGTCCCATAGGAAATGAATGGGGAGTGAAAAAAATCGACAAAAAAAATCTACTGTTTTCCAAACGCCACTGCTTCGCCATACGTTCACCTAGAAACTTCATTTAACCATCAAAACGTAGTGATTTTTCTTGTCTCCGCAGGAATGTATTTTCTGTCAGGCTGAGATTTACAGTTTTTCATCAGTGAGTCCTCAAAAAAGTGAAAATTCTCAAAATCTGCTCTGTTTAGAGTGCGGCATGTCAGTTGGTAGAGTGGAGGAGAGGAGAAAAATTCGCCTGAAAATTTCACGATCGCATCGCCCTCACGACCAAACCATAAGAGATAGGACAATGAAATTTGGTCAGACTGTAAACAATTTTCCTGAGATTCAAATGAATCCAAGTTAGAAGATCTAGCTCTTTCTGAAGTGAAATGGCAGGCAGCAGTTTAGACCAAAGTCGCACCGTTCTCTGCATAGGAACCAATGTAAACTGAATCATCTGGCTCATGGAGGGACAGTGTTTTTTAAATCGCTGTAACTCGGTCATTTCTCACAATATTTGGAAAATAATTACATTTATGGAAAGCCACTGCCTTCCTCTCGCTCACGGTCATTTCGGTTTTCAGCTAGCATTAACGGTTAGCCCACAATTAGCGCCAGAACGACACGTTGCGCGCTGCTGCTGAGAAGCACTTTTCTGCTGTCTGTGGCAGGCACCGTTGCTATGGGGGCCCATAGCAACCGCCCTTACACACGCGCAGGCATGCTCCCAAGCACACACACAGACTCACTGGAGTGCCACACCCACCTTCACACCCAATACGTCCACAGGAGCTGCATTTCAGCCTGACAATCAGTTCAACCTCTCAGCTTCACACAGCCTTTAGAGCAGGGGTGTCAAACTCAGTTCCAACACACCTGATTCAAATGATCAGGCTCGTTATCAGGCTTCTGCTGAGCTTGATGATGAGCTGATTATTTGAATCAGGTGTGTTGTAAGAAGGAAACATCTAGAACACAGAGGATAGTGGACCTCCAGGAACTGAATTTGACACCCCTGCTTTTCAGTAACTCCAATCCAAATTTTGACCAGGTGAGATCTTCCTGTCTCTGCCTTTCAAAATAAAGGCACAGCACAATGTCAAAATAAAAGCCTGCAAGGTACAGGAAACGCCAGTTAAACCTCTCAGCTTCATACAGCCTTTCGAGCAGGGGTGTCAAACTCAGTTCCAACACACCTGATACAAATGATTAGGCTCGTTATCAGGCTTCTGCTGAGCTTCATGATCGGTAATCATTTGAATCAGGTGTGTTGGAAGAGGTAAACATCAAAAACATAGAGGATAGTTAACCTCCTGGAAATGAGTTTGACACCCCTGCTTTATAGTAACTCCAATTCAAATGTTGACCAGATGAGATCTTCCTGTCTCTGCCTTTCAAAATAAAAGCACAGCACAATGTCAAAATAAAAGCCTGCAAGGTACTGGAAACGCCTGTTAAACCTCTCAGCTTCACACAGCCTTTACAGTAACTCCAATCCAAATGTTCACCAGGTCAGATCTTCCTGTCTCTGCCTTTCAAAATAAAAGCACAGCACAATTTGCCAGTTAAACCTCTCAGCGTCACACAGCCTTGAGAGTAACCCTGACCCAAATTTTGACCAGGTGAGATCTTCCTGTCTCTGCCTTTCAAAATAAAAGCACAGCACAATTTCAAAATAAAAGCCTGTGACGGACCGGAAAATGCCGAAATATGCCTCTCCGGACATGCACCCATCCCGAGCCCCTCCCACGATTTCCGCACCAGCGGGAATTGTCTAGTTAGGGGCTCGGGCTTCGACACGAGCCACTCTCCTCTCCATTGCAAAGCAATGGGAGGAGAGTGGCTCGTGGCGAAGCCACGAGCCACTATTGTTCTCCTGCTGCGTTTATTATTATATTTTCTTCACGTTTCCGCCATTTTTCGGTCGCTAACTCGTCCCAGGGCTTTGAGAAAATCAAAACAAATTATATATCAAAACGTGCGGCTTCATCGGGAATCCCGGGCTATGACTTTTCTAAGACATTCGTCATTTTTTCGCAGAATTATTCGCAAAAAACTGCCAAAAAAGTCCCATAGGAAATGAATGGGGAGTGAAAAAAATCGACAAAAAAAATCTACTGTTTTCCAAACGCCACTGCTTCGCCATACGTTCACCTAGAAACTTCATTTAACCATCAAAACGTAGTGATTTTTCTTGTCTCCGCAGGAATGTATTTTCTGTCAGGCTGAGATTTACAGTTTTTCATCAGTGAGTCCTCAAAAAAGTGAAAATTCTCAAAATCTGCTCTGTTTAGAGTGCGGCATGTCAGTTGGTAGAGTGGAGGAGAGGAGAAAAATTCGCCTGAAAATTTCACGATCGCATCGCCCTCACGACCAAACCATAAGAGATAGGACAATGAAATTTGGTCAGACTGTAAACAATTTTCCTGAGATTCAAATGAATCCAAGTTAGAAGATCTAGCTCTTTCTGAAGTGAAATGGCAGGCAGCAGTTTAGACCAAAGTCGCACCGTTCTCTGCATAGGAACCAATGTAAACTGAATCATCTGGCTCATGGAGGGACAGTGTTTTTTAAATCGCTGTAACTCGGTCATTTCTCTCAATATTTGGAAAATAATCATATCTATGGATAGCCACAGCCTTCCTCTCGCTCACGGTCATTTTAGTTTTCAGCTCGCATTAACGGTTCGCCCACAATTAGCGCCAGAACGAGACATTGCGCGCTGCTCCTGAGAAGCACTTTTCTGCTGTCTGTGGCAGGCACCGTTGCTATGGGGGCCCATAGCAACCGCCCTTACACACGCGCAGGCATGGTCGCACGCACACACACAGACTCATTGGAATGCCACACCCACCTTCACACCCAATACCTCCACAGGAGCTGCATTTCAGCCTGAAAATCAGTTAAACCTCTCAGCTTCACACAGCCTTTAGAACAGGGGTGTCAAACTCAGTTCCAACACACCTGATTCAAATGATCAGGCTCGTTATCAGGCTTCAGCTGGGATTAATGATGAGCTGATTATTTGAATCAGGTGTGTTGTAAGAAGGAAACATCTAGAACACAGAGGATAGTGGACCTCCAGGAACTGAGTTTGACACCCCTGCTTTACAGTAACTCCAATCCAAATTTTGACCGGGTGAGACCAATCCGTCTCTGCCTTTCAAAATAAAAGCACAGCAAAATTTCAAAATAAAAGCCTGTGAAAGCCTGCGATGTTCCTGAAAACACCAGTTAAACCTCTCAGCTTCACACAGCCTTTACAATAACTCCAATCCAAATTTTGACCAGGTGAGGTCTTCCTGTCTCTGCCTTTCAAAATAAAAGCACAGCACAATTTGCCTGTTAGACTTCTCAGCTTCACACAGCCTTTACAGTAACTCCAATCCAAATTTTGACCAGGTGAGATCTTCTTGCCTCTCGTGCGCTGCTCCGGACATGCACACATCCCGAGCCCCTCCCACGATTTCCGCACCAGCGGGAATTGTCTAGTATTTCCATTACTACCCCAATATCATTTTTTCTTCACGTTTCCGCCGATTTTCGGTCGCTAACTCGTCCCAGGGCTTTGAGAAAACCAAAGCAAATTATATATGAAAACGTGCGGCTTCATCGGGAATAGTGTGCTATGACTTTTCTAAGAAATTCGTCATTTTTTCGCAGAATTATTCGCAAAAAACTGCGAAAAAAGTCCCATAGAAAATGAATGGGGAGTGAAAAAAATCGGCTTGAAAAATCCACTGTTTTCCAAACGCCACTCCTTCGCCATACGTTCACCTAGAAACTTCATTTAACCATCAAAACGCAGTGATTTTTCTTGTCTCCGCAGGAATGTATTTTATGTCAGGCTGACATTTACAGTTTTTCATCAGTGAGTCCTCAAAAAAGTGAAAATTCTCAAAATCTGCTCTGGTTAGAGTGCGGCATGTCAGTTGGTAGAGTGGAGGAGAGGAGAAAAATCCGCCTGAAAATTTCCCGATCGCATCGCCCTCACGACCAAACGATAAATGTTAGGGGAATGAAATTTGGTCAGATTGTAAACAATTTTCCTGGGATTCAAATGAATCCAAGTTTGAAGACCAAGCTCTTTCTGAAGTGAAATGGCAGGCAGCAGTTTAGAGCAAAGTCGCACCGTTCTCTCCATAAGAACCAATGTAAACTGGATCATCTGCCTTATGGAGGGACAGTGTTTTTTAAATCGCTGTAACTCGGTCATTTCTCACAATATTTGGAAAATAATTACATTTATGGAAAGCCACGGCCTTCCTCTCGCTCACGGTCATTTCGGTTTTCAGCTAGCATTAACGGTTAGCCCACAATTAGCGCCAGAACGAGACGTTGCGCGCTGCTGCTGAGAAGCACTTTTCTGCTGTCTGTGGCAGGCACCGTTGCTATGGTGGCCCATAGCAACCGACCTTACACACGCGCAGGCATGCTCCCACGCACACACACAGACTCATTGGTGTGCCACACCCACCTACACCCAATACCTCCACAGGAGCTGAATTTCAGCCTGAAAATCAGTTCAAACTCTCAGCTTCACACAGCCTTTAGAGCAGGGGTGTCAAACTCAGTTCCAACACACCTGATTCAAATGATCAGGCTCGTTATCAGGCTTCTGCTGAGCTTGATGATGAGCTGATTATTTGAAACAGGTGTGTTGGAAGAGAGAAACATCTAGAACATAGAGGATAGTTGACCTCCAGGAACTGAGTTTGACACCCCTGCTTTAGAGTAACTCCAATCCAAATGTTCACCAGGTGAGATCTTCCTTTCTTTCCCTTTCAAAATAAAAGCACAGCACAATTTCAAAATAAAAGCCAGCTATGGGCCTGAAAACACCAGTTAAACCTCTCAGCTTCACACAGCCTTTACAATAACTCCTATCCAAATTTTGACCAGGTGAGATCTTCCTGTCTCTGCCTTTCAAATTAAAAGCACAGCACAATTTACCAGTTAAACCTCTCAGCTTCACACAGCCTTTAGAGTATCTCCAATCCAAATTTTGACCAGGTGAGATCTTCATGTCTCTGCCTTTGAAAATAAAAGCACAGCACAATTTTAAAATAAAAGTCTGTGACGGACCGGAAAATGTCACCAAAACCCCTCAGCTTCACACAGCCTTTACAGTAACTCCAATCCAAATTTTGACCAGGTGAGATCTTCTTGCCTCTCCTGCGCTGCTCAGGACATGCACCCATCCCGAGCCCCTCCCACGATTTCCGCGTGCGGGAATTGTCTAGTTAGGGGCTCGGGCTTCGACACGAGCCACTCTCCTCTCCATTGCAAAGCAATGGGAGGAGAGTGGCTCGTGGCGAAGCCACGAGCCACTATTGTTCTCCTGTGAAAAAGGCGTTTATTATCTTTTCTTCCTCACGTTTCCGCCGTTTTTCGATTCGCTTCTCGTCCTAGGCCTTTGAGAAAACCCAAATAAACTATACATCAAAACGTGCGGCTTCATCGGGAATAGTGTGCTATGACTTTTCTAAGAAATACGTCATTTTTTCGCAGAATTAATCGCAAAAAACTGCCAAAAAAATCCCATAGAAAATGAATGGGGACCGAAAAAAATCGGCTCAAAAAATCCACTTTTTTCCAAATGCCACTGCTTCGCCATACGTTCACCTAGAAACTTCATTTAACCATCAAAACGCAGTGATTTTTCTTGTCTCCGCAGGAATGTAGTTTATGTCAGGCTGAGATTTACAGTTTTTCATCAGTGAGTCCTCAAAAAAGTGAAAATTCTCAAAATCTGCTCTGGTTAGAGTGCGGCATGTCAGTTGGTAGAGTGGAGGAGAGGAGAAAAACTCGCCTGAAAATTTCCCGATCGCATCGCCCTCACGACCAAACGATAAACGTTAGGGGAATGAAATTTGGTCAGATTGTAGACAATTTTCCTGGGATTCAAATGAATCCAAGTTTGAAGACCTATCTCTTTCTGAAGTGAAATGGCAGGCAGCAGTTTAGACCAAAGTCGCACCGTTCTCCCCATTAGAACCAATGTAAACTGAATCATCTGGCTCATGGAGGGACAGTGTTTTTTTAAATCGCTGTAACTCGGTCATTTCTCACAATATTTGGAAAATAATTACATTTATGGAAAGCCACAGCCCTCCTCTCGCTCACGGTCATTTCGGTTTTCAGCTAGCATTCACGGTTAGCCCACACTTCGCGCCAGAACGAGATGTTGCGCGCTGCTGCTGAGAAGCACTTTTCTGCTGTCTGTGGCAGGCACCGTTGCTATGGGGGCCCATAGCAACCGCCCTTACACACGCGCAGGCATGCTCGCACGCACACACACAGACTCATTGGTGTGCCACACCCACCTTCACACCCAATACCTCCACAGGAGCTGCATTTCAGCCTGAAAATCACTGAAACCTCTCAGCTTCACACAGCCTTGAGAGCAGGGGTGTCAAACTCAGTTCCAACACACCTGATTCAAATGATCAGGCTCGTTATCAGGCTTCTGCTGAGCTTAATGATGAGCTGATTATTTGAATCAGGTGTGTTGGAACAGGGAAACATCTAAAACATAGAGGATAGTGGACCTCGAGGAACTGAGTTTGACACCCCTGCTTTAGAGTAACTCCAATCCAAATGTTGACCAGGTGAGATCTTCATGTCTTTCCCTTTCAAAATAAAAGCACAGCACAATTTCAAAATAAAAGCCTGTGATGGGCCTGAAAACACCAGTTAAACCTCTCAGCTTCACACAGCCTTTACAATAACTCCAATCCAAATTTTGACCAGGTGAGATCTCCCTGTCTCTGCCTTTCAAAATAAAAGCACAGCACAATTTCTAAATAAAAGCCTGCGATGGGCCTGAAAACACCAGTTAAACCTCTCAGCTTCACACAGCCTTTACTCCAATCCAAAGTTTAACCAGGTCTGATCTTCCTGTCTCTGCCTTTCAAAATAAAAGCACAGTACAATTTCAAAATAAAGGCCTGCGACGGACTGGAAATGCAAGTTAAACCGCTCAGCTTCACACAGCCTTCACAGTAACTCCAATGTAAATGTTGACCAGGTGAGATCTTCCTGTCTCTTCCTTTCAAAATAAAAGCACAGCACAATTTCAAAATAAAAGCCTGCGACAGACGGAAAACGCCAGTTAAACCTCTCAGCTTCACACAGCCTTTACTCTGATCCAATTTTTGACCAGGTGAGATCTTCCTGTCTCTGCCTTTCAAACGAAAAGCACAGCAAAATTTCCAAATAAAAGCCTATGACAGACTGGAAAGCGCCAGTTAAACCTCTCAGCTTCACACAGCCTTTACAGTAACTCCAATCCAAATTTTGACCACGTGAGATCTTCCTGTCATTGTCTTTGAAAATAAAAGCACAGCACAATTTCAAAATAAAAGTCTGCGACAGGCTGGCAACGCCAGTTCAACCTCTCAGCTTCACACAGCCTTTAGAGTAACTCCAATCCAAATTTTGACCAGGTCTGATCTTCTTGTCTCTTCCTCTCAAAATAAAAGCACAGCACAATTTGCCTGTTAGACTTCTCAGCTTCACTCAGCCTTTACAGTAACTCCAATCCAAATTTTGACCACGTGAGATCTTCTTGCCTCTCGTGCGCTGCTCCGGACATGCACACATCCCGAGCCCCTCCCACGATTTCCGCGTGCGGGAATTGTCTAGTATTTTCTTCACGTTTCCGCCGTTTTTCGATTCGCTTCTTGTCCTAGGGCTTTGAGAAAACCAAAATAAATTATATATCAAAACGTGCGGCTTCATCGGGAATAGTGTGCTATGACTTTTCTAAGAAATTCGTCATTTATTCGCAGAATTATTCGCAAAAAACTGCGAAAAAAGTCCCATTGAAAATGAATGGGGAGTGAAAAAATTCGGCTCAAAAAATCCACTTTTTTCCAAACGCCACTCCTTCGCCATACGTTCACCTAGAAACTTCATTTAACCATCAAAACGCAGTGATTTTTCTTGTCTCCGCAGGAATGTAGTTTATGTCTGGCTGAGATTTACAGTTTTTGATCAGTGAGTCCTCAAAAAAGTGAAAATTCTCAAAATCTGCTCTGGTTAGAGTGCGTGATGTCAGTTGGTAGAGTGGAGGAGAGGAGAAAAATCCGCCTGAAAATTTCACGATCGCATCGCCCTCACGACCAAACGATAAACGTTAGGGGAATGAAATTTGGTCAGATTGTAGACAATTTTCCTGGGATTCAAATGAATCGAAGTTTGAAGACCTATCTCTTTCTGAAGTGAAATGGCAGGCAGCAGTTTAGACCAAAGTTGCACCGTTCTCCCCATTAGAACCAATGTAAACTGAATCATCTGGCTCATGGAGGGACAGTGTTTTTTAAATCGCTGTAACTCGGTCATTTCTCACAATATTTGGAAAATAATTACATTCATGGAAAGCCACAGCCCTCCTCTCGCTCACGGTCATTTCGGTTTTCAGCTAGCATTCACGGTTAGCCCACAATTAGCGCCAGAACGAGACGTTGCGCGCTGCTGCTGAGAAGCACTTTTCTGCTGTCTGTGGCAGGCACCGTTGCTATGGGGGCCCATAGCAACCGCCCTTACACACGCGCAGGCATGCTCCCACGCACACACACAGACTCATTGGTGTGCCACACCCACCTTCACACCCAATACCTCCACAGGAGCTGCATTTCAGCCTGAAAATCAGTTCAAACTCTCAGCTTCACACAGCCTTTAGAGCAGGGGTGTCAAACTCAGTTCCAACACACCTGATTCAAATGATCAGGCTCGTTATCAGGCTTCTGCTGAGCTTGATGATGAGCTGATTATTTGAAACAGGTGTGTTGGAAGAGGGAAAGATCTAGAACATAGAGGATAGTTGACCTCCAGGAACTGAGTTTGACACCCCTGCTTTAGAGTAACTCCAATCCAAATGTTGACCAGGTGAGATCTTCCTTTCTTTACCTTTCAAAATAAAAGCACAGCACAATTTCAAAATAAAAGCCAGCTATGGGCCTGAAAACACCAGTTAAACCTCTCAGCTTCACACAGCCTTTACAATAACTCCAATCCAAATTTTGACCAGGTGAGATCTTCCTGTCTCTGCCTTTCAAAATACAAGCACAGCACAATTTCTAAATAAAAGCCTGCGACAGACTGGAAATGCCAGTTCAACATCTCAGCTTCACACAGCCTTTAGAACAGGGGTGTCAAACTCAGTTCCAACACACCTGATACAAATGATCAGGCTCGTTATCAGGCTTCTGCTGAGCTTAATGATAGCTAATCATTTGAATCAGGTGTGTTGTAAGAAGGAAACATCTAGAACACAGAGGATTGTGGTCCTCCAGGAACTGAGTTTGGCACCCCAGCTTTACAGTAACTCCAATCCAAATTTTGACCAGGTGAGATCTTCCTGTCTCTGCCTTTCAAATTAAAAGCACAGCACAATTTGCCAGTTCAACCTCTCAGCTTCACACAGCCTTTAGAGTATCTCTAATCCAAATTTTGACCAGGTGAGATCTTCATGTCTCTGCCTTTGAAAATAAAAGCACAGCACAATTTTAAAATAAAAGTCTGTGACGGACCAGAAAATATCACCAAAACCTCTCAGCTTCACACAGCCGTTAGAATAAATACGCCTCTCCGGACATGCACACATCCCGAGCCCCTCCCACGATTTCCGCGAGCGGGAATTGTCTAGTTAGGGGCTCGGGGCTGCAGTATGCAGCCCGAGCCACTATTGTTCTCCTGTTGCGTTTATTATTATTTTTCACGTTTCCGCCGTTTTTCGATTCGTAACTCGTCCTAGGCCTTTGAGAAAACCAAAACAAATTATATATCAAAACGTGCGGCTTCATCGGGAATAGTGTGCTATGACTTTTCTAAGAAATTCGTCATTTTATCGCAGAATTATTCGCAAAAAACTGCGAAAAAAATCCCATAGGAAATGAATGGGGACTGAAAAAAAATGGGCTTGAAAAGTCCACTGTTTTCCAAACGCCACTGCTTCGCCATACGTTCACCTAGAAACTTCATTTAACCATCAAAACGCAGTGATTTTTCTTGTCTTCGCAGGAATATATTTTATATCAGGCTGAGATTTACAGTTTTTGATCAGTGAGTCCTCAAAAAAGTGAAAATTTTCAAAATCTGCTCTGGTTAGAGTGCGGCATGTCAGTTGGTAGAGTGGAGGAGAGGTGAAAAATTCGCCTGAAAATTTCCCGATCGCATCGCCCTCACGACCAAACCATAAATGTTAGGGGAATAAAATTTGGTCAGATTGTAGACAATTTTCCTGGGATTCAAATGAATCCAAGTTTGAAGACCTAGCTCTTTCTGAAGAGAAATGGCAGGCAGCAGTTTAGACCAAAGTCGCACCGTTCTCTCCATAGGAACCAATGTAAACTGAATCATCTGCCTCATGGAGGGACAGTGTTTTTTAAATCGCTGTAACTCGGTCATTTCTCACAATATTTGAAAAATAATTACATTTATGGAAAGCCACGGCCTTCCTCTCGCTCACGGTCATTTCGGTTTTCAGCTAGCATTCACGGTTAGCCCACAATTAGCGCCAGAACGAGACGTTGCGCGCTGCTGCTGAGAAGCACTTTTTTGCTGTCTGTGGCAGGCACCGTTGCTATGGGGGCCATAGCAACCGCCCTTACACACGCGCAGGCATGCTCCCACGCACACACACAGACTCATTGGTGTGCCACACCCACCTTCACGCCCAATACCTAAACAGAAGCTGAATTTCAGCCTGAAAATCAGTTCAAACTCTCAGCTTCACACAGCCTTTAGAGCAGGGGTGTCAAACTCAGTTCCAACACACCTGATTCAAATGATCAGGCTCGTTATCAGGCTTCTGCTGAGCTTCATGATAGCCTATCATTTGAATCAGGTGTGTTGTAAGAAGGAAACATCTAGAACACAGAGGATAGTGGACCTCCAGGAACTGAGTTTGACACCCCTGCTTTGGGGTAACTCCAATCCAAATTTTGACCAGGTGAGATTTTCCCATCTCTGCCTTTCAAAATAAAAGCACAGCACAATTTTAAAATTAAAGCCTGTGACGGACTGGAAACGCCAGTTAAACCTCTCAGCTTCACACAGCCTTTACAGTAACTCCAATCCAAATTTTGACCAGGTGAGATCTTGCTGTCTCTGCCTTTCAAAATAAAAACACAGCACAATTTGCCAGTTAAACTTCTCAGTTTCACACAGCCTTTACAGTAACTGCAATCCAAATTTTGACCAGGTGAGATCTTCCTGTCTCTCCTTCAAAATAAAAGCCTGCGACGGACTGAAAACTCCAGTTAAACCTCTCAGCTTCACACAGCCTTTAGAGTAACTCCAATCCAAATGTTGACCAGGTGAGATCTTCCGGTCTTTCCCGTTCAAAATAAAAGCACAGCACAATTTCAAAATAAAAGCCCGCGATGGGCCTGAAAACACCAGTTAAACCTCTCAGCTTCACACAGCCTTTAAAATAACTCCAATTTTGACCAGGTGAGATCTTCCTGTCTCTGCCTTTCAAAATAAAAGCACAGCACAATTTCAAAATAAAAGCCTGTGACGGACCAAAAAATACCCCTCTCCTGCCCAGGTCCGGACATACACACATCCCGAGCCCCTCCCACGATTTCCGCGTGCGGGAATTGTCTAGTTCTCTTTTATTCCTAACGTTTCCGCCGTTTTTCGATTCGCTTCTCCTCCTAGGGCTTTGAGAAAATCAAAGCAAATTATATATCAAAACGTGCGGCTTCATCGGGAATAGTGTGCTATGACTTTTCTAAGACATTCGTCATTTTTTCGCAGAATTATTCGCAAAAAACTGCGAAAAAAGTCCCATAGAAAATGAATGGGGAGCGAAAAAAATCGGCTCAAAAAATCCACTATTTTCAAAACGCCACTCCTTCGCCATACGTTCACCTAGAAACTTCATTTAACCATCAAAACGCAGTGATTTTTCTTGTCTCCGCAGGAATGTAGTTTATGTCAGGCTGAGATTTACAGTTTTTGATCAGTGAGTCCTCAAAAAAGTGAAAATTCTCAAAATCTGCTCTGGTTAGAGTGCGGCATGTCAGTTGGTAGAGTGGAGGAGAGGTGAAAAATCCGCCTGAAAATTTGCCGATCGCATCGCCCTCACGACCAAACGATAAATGTCAGGGGAATGAAATTTGGTCAGATTGTAGACAAATTTCCTGGGGTTCAAATGAATCCAAGTTTGAAGACCTAGCTCTTTCTGAAGTGAAATGGCAGGCAGCAGTTTAGACCAAAGTCGCACCGTTCTCTCCATAGGAACCAATGTAAACTGAATCATCTGGCTCATGGAGGGACAGTGTTTTTTAAATCGCTGTAACTCGGTCATTTCTCACAATATTTGGAAAATAATTACATTTCTGGTTAGCCACAGCCTTCCTCTCGCTCACGGTCATTTTACTTTTCAGCTAGCACTCACGGTTAGCCCACAGTTAGCGCCAGAACGAGACGTTGCGCGCTGCTGCTGAGAAGCACTTTTCTGCTGTCTGTGGCAGGCACCGTTGCTATGGGGGCCCATAGCAACCGCCCTTACACACGCGCAGGCATGCTCGCACGCACACACACAGACTTATTGGAGTGCCACACCCACCTTCACACCCAATACCTCCACAGGAGCTGCATTTCTGCCTGAAAATCAGTTAAACCTCTCAGCTTCACACAGCCTTTAGAGCAGGGGTGTCAAACTCAGTTCCAACACACCTGATTCAAATGATCAGGCTCGTTATCAGGCTTCTGCTGCGCTTGATGATGAGGTGATTATTTGAATCAGGTGTGTTGGAAGAGGGAAACATCTAAAACATAGAGGATAGTGGACCTCCAGGAACTGAGTTTGACACCCCTGCTTTAGAGTAACTCCAATCCAAATTTTGACCAGGTGAGATCTTCCTGTCTCTGCCTTTCAAAATAAAAGCACAGCACAATTTCAAAATAAAAGCCTGCAACGGACTGGAAACGCCAGTTAAACTTCTCAGCTTCACAGAGCCTTTACAGTAACTCCAATCCAAATGTTGACCAGGTGAGATCTTCCTGTCTCTTCCTTTCAAAATAAAAGCACAGCACAATTTCAAAATAAAAGCATGCGACAGGCTGGAAACGCCAGTTCAACCTCTCAGCTTCACACAGCCTTTGGAGTCACTCCAATCCAAATTTTGACCAGGTCTGATCTTCCTGTCTCTTTCTCTCAAAATAAAAGCACAGCACAATTTGCCTGTTAGACTTGTCAGGTTCACACAGCCTTTACAGGAACTCCAGTCCAAATTTTGACCAGGTGAGATCTTCCTGTCTCTGCCTTTCAAAATAAAAGTACAGCACAATTTGCCAGTTAAACCTCTCACCTTCATACAGCCTTTTCAGTAACTCCAATTCAAATTTTGACCAGGTGAGATCCGGACATGCACACATCCCGAGCCCCTCCCACGATTTCCGCGAGCGGGAATTGTCTAGTTAGGGGCTCGGGGCTGCAGCATGCAGCCCGAGCCACTATTGTTCTCCTGTGAAAAAAGCGTTTATTATTCTTCACGTTTCCGCCGTTTTTCGGTCGCTAACTAGTCCTAGGGCTTTGAGAAAACCAAAATAAATTATATATCAAAACGTGCGGCTTCATCGGGAATAGTGTGCTATGACTTTTCTAAGAAATACGTCATTTTTTCGCAGAATTATTCGCAAAAAACTGCCAAAAAAGTCCCATAGAAAATGAATGGGGAGCGAAAAAAATCGGCTTAAAAAAACCACTTTTTTCCAAACGCCACTGCTTCGCCATACGTTCACCTAGAAACTTCATTTAACCATCAAAACGCAGTGATTTTTCTTGTCTCCGCAGGAATGTAGTTTATGTCAGGCTGAGATTTACAGTTTTTGATCAGTGAGTCCTCAAAAAAGTGAAAATTCTCAAAATCTGCTCTGGTTAGAGTGCGGCATGTCAGTTGGTAGAGTGGAGGAGAGGAGAGAAATCCGCCTGAAAATTTCCCGATCGCATCGCCCTCACGACCAAACGATAAATGTTAGGGAAATGAAATTTGGTCAGATTGTAGACAATTTTCCTGAGATTCAAATGAATCCAAGTTTGAAGATCTAGCTCTATCTGAAGGGAAATGGCAGGCAGCAGTTTAGACCAAAGTCGCACCCTTCTCCCCATTAGAACCAATGTAAACTGAATCATCTGGCTCATGGAGGGACAGTGATTTTTAAATCGCTGTTACTCGGTCATTTCTCACAACATTTGGAAAAAAATCATATGTATGTATAGCCACAGCCTTCCTCTCGCTCACGGTCATTTTAGTTTTCAGCTAGCATTTATGGTTAGCCCACAATTAGCGCCAGAACGAGACGTTGCGCGCTGCTGCTGAGAAGCACTTTTCTGCTGTCTGTGGCAGGCACCGTTGCTATGGGGGCCCATAGCAACCGCCCTTACACACGCGCAGGCATGTTCGCACGCACACACACAGACTCATTGGTGTGCCACACCCACCTTCACACCCAATACCTGCACAAGAGCTGCATCTCAGCCTGAAAATCAGTTCAACCTCTCAGCTTCACACAGCCTTTAGAGCAGGGGTGTCAAACTCAGTTCCAACACACCTGATTCAAATGATCAGGCTCGTTATCAGGCTTCTGCTGAGCTTAATGATGAGCTGATTATTTGAATCAGGTGTGTTGTAAGAAGGAAACATCTAAAACATAGAGTATAGTGGGCCTCCAGGAACTGAGTTTGACACCCCAGCTTTTGAGTAACTCCAATCCAAATGTTGACCAGGTGAGATCTTCCTGTCTTTCCCTTTCAAAATAAAAGCACAGCACAATTTCAGAATAAAAGCCTGTGACATACTAGAAACGCCAGTTAAACCTCTCAGCTTCACTCAGCCTTTTGAGTAACTCCAATCCAAATATTGACCAGCTGAGATCTTCCTGTCTTTGCCTTTTAAAATAAAAGCACAGCACAATTTCAAAATAAAAGCCTGTAACACACTGGAAACTCCAGTTAAACCGCTCAGCTTCACACAGCCTTCACAGTAACTCCAATTAAAATGTTGACCAGGTGAGATCTTCCTGTCTTTGCCTTTCAAAATAAAAGCACAGAACAATTTCAAAATAAAAGCCTGCGACGGACTGGAAACGCCAGTTAAACCTCTCAGCTTCATACAGCCTTCACAGTAACTCCAATCTAAATTTTGACCAGGTGAGATCTTCCTGTCTCTGCCTTTCAAAATAAAAGCACAACACAATTTGCCAGGTAAACTTCTCAGTTTCACACAGCCGTTACAGTAACTCCAATCCAAATGTTGACCAGGTGAGATCTTCCTGTCGTTGCGTTTCAAAATAAAAGCACAGCAAAATGTCAAAATAAAAGCCTGCGACGGACTGGAAAACGCCAGTTAAACCTCTCAGCTTCACACAGCCTTTACTCTAATCCAATTTTTGACCAGGTGAGATCTTCCTGTCTCTGCCTTTCAAACGAAAAGCACAGCAAATTTTCCAAATAAAAGCCTATGACAGACTGGAAAGCGCCAGTTAAACCTCTCAGCTTCACACAGCCTTTACAGTAACTCCAATCCAAATTTTGACCACGTGAGATCTTCCTGTCATTGTCTTTGAAAATAAAAGCACAGCACAATTTCAAAATAAAAGCCTGCGACAGGCTGGCAACGCCAGTTCAACCTCTCAGCTTCACACAGCCTTTAGAGTAACTCCAATCCAAATTTTGACCAGGTCTGATCTTCTTGTCTCTTCCTCTCAAAATAAAAGCACAGCACAATTTGCCTGTTAGACTTCTCAGCTTCACTCAGCCTTTACAGTAACTCCAATCCAAATTTTGACCAGGTGAGATCTTCTTGCCTCTCGTGCGCTGCTCCGGACATGCACACATCCCGAGCCCCTCCCACGATTTCCGCGTGCGGGAATTGTCTAGTATTTCCATTACTACCCCAATATCATTTTTTCTTCACGTTTCCGCCGATTTTCGGTCGCTAACTCGTCCTAGGCCTTTGAGAAAACCAAAATAAATTATATATCAAAACGTGCGGCTTCATCGGGAATAGTGTGCTATGACTTTTCTAAGAAATTCGTCATTTTTTCGCAGAATTATTCGCAAAAAACTGCGAAAAATTCCCATAGAAAATGAATGGGGAGTGAAAAAAATCGGCTCAAAAAATCCACTTTTTTCCAAATGCCACTGCTTCGTCACACGGTCACCTAGAAACTTCATTTAACCATCAAAACGCAGGGATTTTTCTTGTCTTCGTAGGAATGTATTTTATGTCAGGCTCAGATTTATAGTTTTTGATCAGTGAGTCCTCAAAAAGTGAAAATTCTCCAAATCTGCTCTGGTTAGAGTGCGGCATGTCAGTTGGTAGAGTGGAGGAGAGGAGAAAAATCCGCCTGAAAATTTCCCGATCGAATCGCCCTCACGACCAAACCATAAATGTTAGGGGAATGAAATTTGGTCAGATTGTAGACAATTTTCCTGGATTCAAATGAATCCAAGTTTGAAGACCTAGCTCTTTCTGAAGTGAAATGACAGGCAGCAGTTTAGAGCAAAGTCACACCGTTCTCTCCATAGGAGCCAATGTAAACTGAATCATCTGGCTCATGGCGGGACAGTGTTTTTTTAAATCGCTGTAACTTGGTCATTTCTCATAATATTTGGAAAATAATTACATTTATGGATAGCCACGGCCTTCCTCTCGCTCACGGTCATTTCGGTTTTCAGCTAGCATTCACGGTTAGCCCACAATTAGCGCCAGAACGAGACGTTGCGCACTGCTGCTGAGAAGCACTTTTCTGCTGTCTGTGGCAGGCACCGTTGCTATGGGGCCCATAGCAACCGCCCTTACACACGCGCAGGCATGGTCGCACGCACACACACAGACTCATTGGAGTGCCACACCCACCTTCACACCCAATACCTCCACAGGAGCTGCATTTCAGCCTGAAAATCAGTTCAACCTCTCAGCTTCACACAGCCTTGAGAGCAGGGGTGTCAAACTCAGTTCCAACACACCTGATTCAAATGATCAGGCTCGTTATCAGCAGAGCCTTAGAGATAGTAAGAGTTGCGACACTCATGCTCTCGCAGCGGGGCGGTCACGTGGTTCATGTAAGCCTGAATAGTTCCAAACAGGCAGCGCTGTCATTTCTTTCAATGGGACTGTCAGCGGCGATTTCACGGTAAAAAAGGAATAAAATCACACCTCCAAGTACTTGTTTGATTATTAATTCATTGGAGTATGTATGTAAATGTCAGTTTTACATTTTGAGCCGTAAGGTGACATATTAAAGACACTTTTGGGGTTTTGGAGGGAATGTTTCACATTCGTGTTAGCATGGAAAATCGACTTTTACACAGAAATGTAAGATGATTGAAGATGTTAATTTTTGCCCAGCTGGATTATTGTATTTCCAGACAATGTCTATATTTCTCCGATTCACTTACCCGTAGTCTGGGAGTTATTGAAAAGCAGAGTAACAACAGTCCATTCAGCAGATAGTGTCCAGGCAGGAGTTGACTCACTATAACCATTTTAAGACATGCACAAAATATATATTCAAGAATAACAACTCATTATGCTTTGATGAATGAAATAGTATGTTTTATTGACAATGGGAGAAACAATGAGGGTCTTCGTGTCTTGAGTGAGGGCTCTCGGGATACTGGTGGATAGATAGATACGATAGATATTAATAAATATATTATATACTTACAAGTATAAGTTTATGCATTATAAAGGGTCTCATATAAAGGATGTAGTCTTGACAATTAAAAAGAGGCAGCTTGGTAGCTTTCAAAGAAGAGCTAACAAGCACAAGGCAATGCCTGAAAGTCGGTCATCTGTCAATATTAACACATACAGATAAATGTATGCACCACAAAGGGCTTCTGATATAATATAAGGACGTTAAAATTAAAAGGAGGTTGCGACTCATCAACAATTAATCCGTCAATATATCCCTGGAGATAACTTCACAGCTAACAGCAGAGTCGAGCGAAGAAAAAGTAGCAGAAATTCGGTCGTCTACCAAGATAAAAAATATATATAATTACGCTGCGCAAATACAAATAAAGCTCAGCATGTGCATCATAAAGAGCCTCTGATAAAATATAGGCAGTTGACAATTCAAAAGAGGAAGGCATTTCATCAACTTACCTCCACATATACTCAACGACCTGCAGTGCAAATGAACGGTGGCTATCACTGTCGAAGCGGTGCTTGGAACTAAACAAGCCTCCACAACCCGGAAGCAGACCGGAAGAAAGCGTACAACGGCACCCTATGGGAGTGTCGCAACTCTTACTATCTCGAGGGCTCTGGTTATCAGGCTTCTGCTGAGCTTGATGATGAGCTGATTATTTGAAACAGGTGTGTTGGAAGAGGGAAACACCTAAAACATAGAGGATAGTGGACCTCCAGGAACTGAGTTTGACACCCCTGCTTTAGAGTAAGTCCAATCCAAATTTTGACCAGGTGAGATCTTCCTGTCTCTTTCTTTCAAAATAAAAGCACAGCACAATTTCAAAATAAAAGCCTGCCACGGACCGGAAAATGCCGAAATACGCCTCTCCGGACATGCACACATCCCGAGCCCCTCCCACGATTTCCGCGAGCGGGAATTGTCTAGTTAGGGGCTCGGGCTTCGACACGAGCCACTCTCCTCTCCATTGCAAAGCAATGGGAGGAGAGTGGCTCGTGGCGAAGCCACGAGCCACTATTGTTCTCCTGTGAAAAAAGCGTTTATTATTATCTTTTTTTCACGTTTCCGCCAATTTTCGGTCGCTAACTCGTCCTAGGGCTTTGAGAAAACCAAAGCAAATTATATATCAAAACGTGCGGCTTCATCGGGAATAGTGTGCTATGACTTTTCTAAGAAATTCGTCATTTTATCGCAGAATTATTCGCAAAAAACTGCGCAAAAAGTCCCATTGAAAATGAATGGGGAGTGAAAAAAATCGGCTGAAAAAATCCACTTTTTTCCAAACGCCACTCCTTCGCCATACGTTCACCTAGAAACTTCATTTAACCATCAAAACGCAGGGATTTTTCTTGTCTCCGCAGGAATGTATTTTATGTCAGGCTGACATTTACAGTTTTTCATCAGTGAGTCCTCAAAAAAGTGAAAATTCTCAAAATCTGCTCTGGTTAGAGTGCGGCATGTCAGTTGGTAGAGTGGAGGAGAGGAGAAAAATCCGCCTGAAAATTTCACGAACGAATCGCCCTCACGACCAAACCATAAATGTTAGGGGAATGAAATTTGTCAGATTGTAAACAATTTTCCTGGGATTCAAATGAATCCAAGTTTGAAGACCTAGCTCTTTCTGAAGTGAAATGGCAGGCAGCAGTTTAGACCAAAGTCGCACCGTTCTCTCCATAGGAACCAATGTAAACTGAATCCTCTGGCTCAAGGAGGGACAGTGTTTTTTAAATCGCTGTAACTCGGTCATTTCTCAGAATATTTGGAAAATAATTACATTTATGGAAAGCCACGGCCTTCCTCTCGCTCACGGTCATTTCGGTTTTCAGCCAGTGTTCACGGCTAGCCCACAATTAGCGCCAGAACGAGACGTTGCGCGCTGCTGCTGAGAAGCACTTTTCTGCTGTCTGTGGCAGGCACCGTTGCTATGGGGCCCATAGCAACCGCCCTTACACACGCGCAGGCATGTTCGCACGCACACACACAGACTCATTGGTGTGCCACACCCACGTTCACGCCCAATAACTCCACAGGAGCTGCATTTCAGCCTGAAAATCAGTTCAACCTCTCAGCTTCACACAGCCATTGTTGCAGGGGTGTCAAACTCAGTTCCAACACACCTGATTCAAATGATCAGGCTCGTTATCAGGCTTCTGCTGTGCTTGATGATGAGCTGATCATTTGAATCAGGTGTGTTGGAAGAGGGAAACATCAAAAACATAGAGGATAGTGGACCTCCAGGAACTGACTTTGACACACCTGCTTTAGAGTAACTCCAATCCAAATGTTGGCCAGGTGAGATCTTCCTGTCTCTGCCTTTCAAAATAAAAGCACAGCACAATTTCAAAATAAAAGCCTGCGATGGACTGGAAACGCCAGTGAAACCTCTCAGCTTCACTCAGCCTTTTGAGTAACTCCAATCCAAATATTGACCAGGTGAGATCTTCCTGTCTTTGCCTTTCAAAATAAAAGCACAGCACAATTTGCCAGTTAAGCCTCTCAGCTTCACACAGCCTTTACAATAACTCCAATCCAAATTTTGACCAGGTGAGATCTTCCTGTCTCTGCCTTTCAAAATAAAAGCACAGCAAAATTTCAAAATAAAAGCCTGCGATGGACCGGAAAATGGAAGTTAAACCTCTCAGCTTCACACCGCCTTTAGAGTAACTCCAATCATAACATTGACCAGGTGACATCTTCCTGTCTGTGCCTTTCAAAATAAAAGCACAGCACAATTTCAAAATAAAAGCCTACAATGAACGACAAGACGCCAGTTAAACCTCTCAGCTTCACACAGCCGTTACTCTAATCCAATTTTTGACCAGGTGAGATCTTCCTGTCTTTGCCTTTCAAAATAAAAGCACAGCACAATTTGCCAGTTTAGCCTCTCAGCTTCACACAACCTTTACAGTAACTCCAATCCAAATTTTGACCAGGTGACATCTTCCTGTCTCTGCCTTTCAAAATAAAAGCACAGCACAATTTGCTAGTTACACCTCTCAGCTTCACACAGCCTTTACAGTACCTCCAATCCAAATTTTGACCAGGTGAGATCTTCTTTCCTCTCCTGCGCTGCTCCGGACATGCACCCATCCCGAGCCCCTCCCACGATTTCCGCACCAGCGGGAATTGTCTAGTTAGGGGCTCGGGGCTGCAGCATGCAGCCCGAGCCACTATTGTTCTCCTGTGAAAAAAGCGTTTATTATTCTTCACGTTTCCGCCGTTTTTCGGTCGCTAACTAGTCCTAGGGCTTTGAGAAAACCAAAATAAATTATATATCAAAACGTGCGGCTTCATCGGGAATAGTGTGCTATGACTTTTCTAAGAAATACGTCATTTTTTCGCAGAATTATTCGCAAAAAACTGCCAAAAAGTCCCATAGAAAATGAATGGGGAGCGAAAAAAATCGGCTTAAAAAAACCACTTTTTTCCAAACGCCACTGCTTCGCCATACGTTCACCTAGAAACTTCATTTAACCATCAAAACGCAGTGATTTTTCTTGTCTCCGCAGGAATGTAGTTTATGTCAGGCTGAGATTTACAGTTTTTGATCAGTGAGTCCTCAAAAAAGTGAAAATTCTCAAAATCTGCTCTGGTTAGAGTGCGGCATGTCAGTTGGTAGAGTGGAGGAGAGGAGAGAAATCCGCCTGAAAATTTCCCGATCGCATCGCCCTCACGACCAAACGATAAATGTTAGGGAAATGAAATTTGGTCAGATTGTAGACAATTTTCCTGAGATTCAAATGAATCCAAGTTTGAAGATCTAGCTCTATCTGAAGGGAAATGGCAGGCAGCAGTTTAGACCAAAGTCGCACCCTTCTCCCATTAGAACCAATGTAAACTGAATCATCTGGCTCATGGAGGGACAGTGATTTTTAAATCGCTGTTACTCGGTCATTTCTCACAACATTTGGAAAAAAATCATATGTATGTATAGCCACAGCCTTCCTCTCGCTCACGGTCATTTTAGTTTTCAGCTAGCATTTATGGTTAGCCCACAATTAGCGCCAGAACGAGACGTTGCGCGCTGCTGCTGAGAAGCACTTTTCTGCTGTCTGTGGCAGGCACCGTTGCTATGGGGGCCCATAGCAACCGCCCTTACACACGCGCAGGCATGTTCGCACGCACACACACAGACTCATTGGTGTGCCACACCCACCTTCACACCCAATACCTGCACAAGAGCTGCATCTCAGCCTGAAAATCAGTTCAACCTCTCAGCTTCACACAGCCTTTAGAGCAGGGGTGTCAAACTCAGTTCCAACACACCTGATTCAAATGATCAGGCTCGTTATCAGGCTTCTGCTGAGCTTAATGATGAGCTGATTATTTGAATCAGGTGTGTTGTAAGAAGGAAACATCTAAAACATAGAGTATAGTGGGCCTCCAGGAACTGAGTTTGACACCCCAGCTTTTGAGTAACTCCAATCCAAATGTTGACCAGGTGAGATCTTCCTGTCTTTCCCTTTCAAAATAAAAGCACAGCACAATTTCAGAATAAAAGCCTGTGACATACTAGAAACGCCAGTTAAACCTCTCAGCTTCACTCAGCCTTTTGAGTAACTCCAATCCAAATATTGACCAGCTGAGATCTTCCTGTCTTTGCCTTTTAAAATAAAAGCACAGCACAATTTCAAAATAAAAGCCTGTAACACACTGGAAACTCCAGTTAAACCGCTCAGCTTCACACAGCCTTCACAGTAACTCCAATTAAAATGTTGACCAGGTGAGATCTTCCTGTCTTTGCCTTTCAAAATAAAAGCACAGAACAATTTCAAAATAAAAGCCTGCGACGGACTGGAAACGCCAGTTAAACCTCTCAGCTTCATACAGCCTTCACAGTAACTCCAATCTAAATTTTGACCAGGTGAGATCTTCCTGTCTCTGCCTTTCAAAATAAAAGCACAACACAATTTGCCAGGTAAACTTCTCAGTTTCACACAGCCGTTACAGTAACTCCAATCCAAATTTTGACCAGGTGAGATCTTCCTGTCTCTTTCTTTCAAAATAAAAGCACAGCACAATTTCAAAATAAAAGCCTGTGACGGACCAAAAAATACCCCTCTCCTGCCCAGCTCCGGACATGCACACATCCCGAGCCCCTCCCACGATTTCCGCGAGCGGGAATTGTCTAGTTAGGGGCTCGGGCTTCGACACGAGCCACTCTCCTCTCCATTGCAAAGCAATGGGAGGAGAGTGGCTCGTGGCGAAGCCACGAGCCACTATTGTTCTCCTGTGAAAAAAGCGTCTATTATTAGGGGCTCGGGCTTCGACACGAGCCACTCTCCTCTCCATTGCAAAGCAATGGGAGGAGAGTGGCTCGTGGCGAAGCCACGAGCCACTATTGTTCTCCTGTGCAAAAAGCGTTTATTATAGTCTTTTTTTCTTCACGTTTCCGCCGTTTTTCGGTCGCTAACTCGTCCTAGGCCTTTGAGAAAACCAAAACAAATTATATATCAAAACGTGCGGCTTCATCGGGAATAGTGTGCTATGACTTTTCTAAGAAATTCGTCATTTTATCGCAGAATTATTCGCAAAAAACTGCGAAAAAAGTCCCATTGAAAATGAATGGGGAGTGAAAAAAATCGGCTGAAAAAATCCACTTTTTTCCAAACGCCACTGCTTCGCCATACGTTCACCGAGAAACTTCATTTAACCATCAAAACGCAGTGATTTTTCTTGTCTTCGCAGGAATGTATTTTATGTCAGGCTGAGATTTACAGTTTTTGATCAGTGAGTCCTCAAAAAAGTGAAAATTCTCAAAATCTGCTCTGGTTAGAGTGCGGCATGTCAGTTGGTAGAGTGGAGGAGAGGAGAGAAATCCGCCTGAAAATTTCACGATCGCATCGCCCTCACGACCAAACGATAAATGTTAGGGGAATGAAATTTGGTCAGATTGTAAACAATTTTCCTGGGATTCAAATGAATCCAAGTTTGAAGACCAAGCTCTTTCTGAAGGGAAATGGCAGGCAGCAGTTTAGAGCAAAGTCGCACCCTTCTCTCCATAAGAACCAATGTAAACTGGATCATCTGCCTCATGGAGGGACAGTGTTTTTTAAATCGCTGTAACTCGGTCATTTCTCAGAATATTTGGAAAATAATTACATTTATGGAAAGCCACGGCCTTCCTCTCGCTCACGGTCATTTCGGTTTTCAGCTACCATTCACGGTTAGCCCACAATTAGCGCCAGAACGAGACGTTGCGCGCTGCTGCTGAGAAGCACTTTTCTGCTGTCTGTGGCAGGCACCGTTGCTATGGGGGCCCATAGCAACCGCCCTTACACACGCGCAGGCATGCTCCCACGCACACACACAGACTCATTGGTGTGCCACACCCACCTTCACACCCAATACCTCCACAGGAGCTGCATTTCAGCCTGAAAATCAGTTCAACCTCTCAGCTTCACACAGCCATTGTTGCAGGGGTGTCAAACTCAGTTCCAACACACCTGATTCAAATGATCAGGCTCGTTATCAGGCTTCTGCTGAGCTTGATGATGAGCTGATTATTTGAAACAGGTGTGTTGGAAGAGGGAAAGATCTAGAACATAGAGGATAGTTGACCTCCAGGAACTGAGTTTGACACCCCTGCTTTAGAGTAACTCCAATCCAAATGTTGACCAGGTGAGATCTTCCTTTCTTTACCTTTCCAAATAAAAGCACAGCACAATTTCAAAATAAAAGCCAGCTATGGGCCTGAAAACACCAGTTAAACCTCTCAGCTTCACACAGCCTTTACAATAACTCCAATCCAAATTTTGACCAGGTGAGATCTTCCTGTCTCTGCCTTTCAAAATACAAGCACAGCACAATTTCTAAATAAAAGCCTGCGACAGACTGGAAATGCCAGTTCAACATCTCAGCTTCACACAGCCTTTAGAACAGGGGTGTCAAACTCAGTTCCAACACACCTGATACAAATGATCAAGCTCGTTATCAGGCTTCTGCTGAGCTTAATGATAGCTAATCATTTGAATCAGGTGTGTTGTACGAAGGAAACATCTAGAACACAGAGGATAGTGGTCCTCCAGGAACTGAGTTTGACACCCCAGCTTTACAGTAACTCCAATCCAAATTTTGACCAGGTGAGATCTTCCTGTCTCTGCCTTTCAAATTAAAAGCACAGCACAATTTGCCAGTTCAACCTCTCAGCTTCACACAGCCTTTAGAGTATCTCCAATCCAAATTTTGACCAGGTGAGATCTTCATGTCTCTGCCTTTGAAAATAAAAGCACAGCACAATTTTAAAATAAAAGTCTGTGACGGACCGGAAAATGTCACCAAAACCTCTCAGCTTCACACAGCCGTTAGAATAAATACGCCTCTCCGGACATGCACACATCCCGAGCCCCTCCCACGATTTCCGCGTGCGGGAATTGTCTAGTTATTATTATTATTCCTAACGTTTCCGCCGTTTTTCGGTCGCTAACTCGTCCCAGGCCTTTGAGAAAACCAAAGCAAATTATATATCAAAACGTGCGGCTTCATCGGGAATCCCGGGCTATGACTTTTCTAAGAAATTCGTCATTTTTTCGCAGAATTATTCGCAAAAAACTGCGAGAAAAGTCCCATAGAAAATGAATGGGGAGTGAAAAAAATCGGCTCAAAAAATCCACTTTTTTCCAAACGCCACTGCTTCGCCATATGTTCACCTAGAAACTTCATTTAACCATCAAAACGCAGTGATTTTTCTTGTCTCCGCAGGAATGTATTTTATATCAGGCTGAGATTTACAGTTTTTGATCAGTGAGTCCTCAAAAAAGTGAAAATTCTCAAAATCTGCTCTGGTTAGAGTGCGGCATGTCAGTTGGTAGAGTGGAGGAGAGGTGAAAAATCCGCCTGAAAATTTCACGAACGAATCGCCCTCACGACCAAACCATAAATGTTAGGGGAATGAAATTTTGTCAGATTGTAAACAATTTTCCTGGGATTCAAATGAATCCAAGTTTGAAGACCTCGCTCTTTCTGAAGTGAAATGGCAGGCAGCAGTTTAGACCAAAGTCGCACCGTTCTCTCCATAGGAACCAATGTAAACTGAATCCTCTGGCTCATGGAGGGACAGTGTTTTTTAAATCGCTGTAACTCGGTCATTTCTCACAATATTTGGACAACAATTACATTTATGGAAAGCCACGGCCTTCCTCTCGCTCACGGTCATTTCGGTTTTCAGCTAGCGTTCACGGTTAGCCCACAATTAGCGCCAAAATGAGACGTTGCGCGCTGCTGCTGAGAAGCACTTTTCTGCTGTCTGTGGCAGGCACCGTTGCTATGGGGCCCATAGCAACCGCCCTTACACACGCGCAGGCATGTTCGCACGCACACACACAGACTCATTGGTGTGCCACACCCACGTTCACGCCCAATACCTACACAGAAGCTGCATTTCAGCCTGAAAATCAGTTCAACCTCTCAGCTTCACACAGCCATTGTTGCAGGGGTGTCAAACTCAGTTCCAACACACCTGATTCAAATGATCAGGCTCGTTATCAGGCTTCTGCTGTGCTTGATGATGAGCTGATCATTTGAATCAGGTGTGTTGGAAGAGGGAAACATCAAAACATAGAGGATAGTGGTCCTCCAGAAACTGACTATGACACACCTGCTTTAGAGTAACTCCAATCCAAATGTTGGCCAGGTGAGATCTTCCTGTCTCTGCCTTTCAAAATAAAAGCACAACACAATTTCAAAATAAAAGCCTGCGACGGACTGGAAACGCCAGTTAAACCTCTCAGCTTCATACAGTCTTTACAGTAACTCCAATCCTCAATGTTTTATGGGTTTCCCTCTTCCAACACACCTGATTAAAATGATCAGGCTTGTTATAATGCTTCTGCTGAGCTTAATGATCAGCTGATTATTTGAATCAGGTGTGTTGGAAGAGGGAAACATCTAAAACATAGAGGATAGTGGACCTCCAGGAACTGAGTTTGACATCCCTGCTTTGGAGTAACTCCAATCCAAATGTTGACCAGGTGAGATCTTCTTGTCTTTGCCTTTCAAAATAAAAGCACAGCACAATTGCAAAATAAAAGCCTGTGACAGACGGGAAACGCCAGTGAAACCTCTCAGCTTCACTCAGCCTTTTGAGTAACTCCAATCCAAATATTGACCAGGTGAGATCTTCCTGTCTTTGCCTTTTAAAATAAAACCACAGCACAATTTCGAAATAAAAGCCTGTAACACACTGGAAACTCCAGTTAAACCGCTCAGCTTCACATAGCCTTCACAGTCACTCCAATTAAAATGTTGACCAGGTGAGATCTTCCTGTCCTTGCCTTTCAAAATAAAAGCACAGCACAATTTCAAAATAAAAGCCTGCGACGGACTGGAAACGCCAGTTAAACCTCTCAGCTTCACACAGCCTTTACAGTAACTCCAATTAAAATGTTGACCAGGTGAGATCTTCCTGTCTTTGCCTTTCAAAATAAAAGCAGAGCACAGTTTCAAAATAAAAGCCTGTGACGGACCAAAAAATAACCCTCTCCTGCCCAGCTCCGGACATGCACACATCCCGAGCCCCTCCCACGATTTCCGCGTGCGGGAATTGTCTAGTTAGGGGCTCGGGCTTCGACACGAGCCACTCTCCTCTCCATTGCAAAGCAATGGGAGGAGAGTGGCTCGTGGCGAAGCCACGAGCCACTATTGTTCTCCTGCTGCGTTTATTATATTTAGGGGCTCGGGCTTCGACACGAGCCACTCTCCTCTCCATTGCAAAGCAATGGGAGGAGAGTGGCTCGTGGCGAAGCCACGAGCCACTATTGTTCTCCTGCTGCGTTTATCTTTTATTATTATTAACGTTTCCGCCGTTTTTTCGGTCGCTAACTCGTCCTAGGGCTTTGAGAAAACCAAAACAAATTATATATCAAAACGTGCGGCTTCATCGGGAATCCCGGGCTATGACTTTTCTAAGACATTCGTCATTTTTTCGGAGAATTATTCGCAAAAAACTGCGAAAAAAGTCCCATAGGAAATGAATGGGGAGTGAAAAAAATCGACAAAAAAAATCCACTGTTTTCCAAACGCCACTGCTTCGCCATACGTTCACCAAGAAACTTCATTTAACCATCAAAACGCAGGGATTTTTCTTGTCTCCGCAGGAATGTATTTTCTGTCAGGCTGAGATTTATAGTTTTTGATCAGTGAGTCCTCAAAAAAGTGAAAATTCTCAAAATCTGCTCAGGTTAGAGTGCGGCATGTCAGTTGGTAGAGTGGA
This sequence comes from Acanthochromis polyacanthus, assembly GCF_021347895.1. Lineage (NCBI taxonomy): Eukaryota > Metazoa > Chordata > Actinopteri > Pomacentridae > Acanthochromis > Acanthochromis polyacanthus. The sequence goes on along the minus strand of NC_067125.1, from coordinate 41,453,989 downwards.
GGAGAGGAGAAAAATCTGCCTGAAAATTTCACGATCGCATCGCCCTCACGATCAAACCATCAATGTTAGGGGAATGAAATTTGGTCAGATTGTAAACAATTTTCCTGGGATTCAAATGAATCCAAGTTTGAAGACCTATCTCTTTCTGAAGTGAAATGGCAGGCAGCAGTTTAGAGCAAAGTCGCACCGTTCTCTCCATAGGAACCAATGTAAACTGAATCATCTGCCTCATGGAGGGACAGTGTTTTTTAAATCGCTGTAACTCGGTCATTTCTCACAATATTTGGAAAATAATTACATTTATGGTTAGCCACGGCCTTCCTCTCGCTCACGGTCATTTCGGTTTTCAGCTAGCATTAACGGTTAGCCCACAATTAGCGCCAGAACGAGACGTTGCGCGCTGCTGCTGAGAAGCACTTTTCTGCTGTCTGTGGCAGGCACCGTTGCTATGGGGCCCATAGCAACCGCCCTTACACACGCGCAGGCATGCTCCCACGCACACACACAGACTCATTGGTGTGCCACACCCACCTTCACACCCAATACCTCCACAGGAGCTGCATTTCAGCCTGAAAATCAGTTCAACCTCTCAGCTTCACACAGTCTTGAGAGCAGGGGTGTCAAACTCAGTTCCAACACACCTGATTCAAATGATCAGGCTCGTTATCAGGCTTCTGCTGAGCTTAATGATGGCTAATCATTTGAATCAGGTGTGTTGTAAGATGGAAACATCTAGAACATAGAGGATAGTGGACCTCCAGGAACTGAGTTAGACACCCCTGCTTTAGAGTAACTCCAATCCAAATTTTGACCAGGTGAGATCTTCCTGTCGTTGCCTTTCAAAATAAAAGCACAGCAAAATGTCAAAATAAAAGCCTGCGACGGACTGGAAAACGCCAGTTAAACCTCTCAGCTTCACACAGCCTTTACTCTAATCCAATTTTTGACCAGGTGAGATCTTCCTGTCTCTGCCTTTCAAACGAAAAGCACAGCAAATTTTCCAAATAAAAGCCTATGACAGACTGGAAAGCGCCAGTTAAACCTCTCAGCTTCACACAGCCTTTACAGTAACTCCAATCCAAATTTTGACCAGGTCTGATCTTCTTGTCTCTTCCTCTCAAAATAAAAGCACAGCACAATTTGCCTGTTAGACTTCTCAGCTTCACTCAGCCTTTACAGTAACTCCAATCCAAATTTTGACCAGGTGAGATCTTCTTGCCTCTCGTGCGCTGCTCCGGACATGCACACATCCCGAGCCCCTCCCACGATTTCCGCGTGCGGGAATTGTCTAGTTAGGGGCTCGGGCTTCGACACGAGCCACTCTCCTCTCCATTGCAAAGCAATGGGAGGAGAGTGGCTCGTGGCGAAGCCACGAGCCACTATTGTTCTCCTGTTGCGTTTATTATTCCGTTTTCTTCAACTTCCGCCGTTTTTCGATTCACTTCTCGTCCTAGGGCTTTGAGAAAACCAAAACAAATTATATATCAAAACGTGCGGCTTCATCGGGAATAGTGTGCTATGACTTTTCTAAGAAATTCGTCATTTTTTCGCAGAATTATTCACAAAAAACTGCGAAAAAAGTCCCATAGAAAATGAATGGGGAGTGAAAAAATCGGTTAAAAAAATCCACTGTTTTCCAAACGCCACTGCTTCGCCATTCGTTCCCCTAGAAACTTCATTTAACCATCAAAACGCAGTGATTTTCTTGTCTCCGCAGGAATGTATTTTATGTCAGGCTGAGATTTACAGTTTTTGATCAGTGAGTCCTCAAAAAAGTGAAAATTCTCAAAATCTGCTCTGGTTAGAGTGCGGCATGTCAGTTGGTTGAGTGGAGGAGAGGTGAAAAATTCGCCTGAAAATTTCACGATCGCATCGCCCTCACGACCAAACGATAAATGTTAGGGGAATGAAATTTGGTCAGATTGTAAACAATTTTCTTCGAATTCAAATGAATCCAAGTTTGAAGACCTAGCTCTTTCTGAAGGGAAATGGCAGGCAGCAGTTCAGACCAAAGTCGCACCGTTCTCCCCATTAGAACCAATGTAAACTGAATCATCTGGCTCATGGAGGGACAGTGTTTTTTAAATCGCTGTAACTCGGTCATTTCTCACAATATTTGGAAAATAATTACATTTATGGAAAGCCACAGCCCTCCTCTCGCTCACGGTCATGTCGGTTTTCAGCTAGCATTCACGGTTAGCCCACAATTAACGCCAGAACGAGACGTTGCGCGCTGCTGCTGAGAAGCACTTTTTTGCTGTCTGTGGCAGGCACCGTTGCTATGGGGGCCATAGCAACCGCCCTTACACACGCGCAGGCATGGTCCCACGCACACACACAGACTCATTGGTGTGCCACACCCACCTTCACACCCAATACCTACACAGGAGCTGCATTTCAGCCTGTAAATCAGATCTACCTCTCAGCTTCACACAGCCTTTAGAGCAGGGGTATCAAACTCAGTTCCAACACACCTGATTCAAATGATCAGGCTCGCTATCAGGCTTCTGCTGAGCTTGATGATGAGCTGATTATTTGAATCAGGTGTGTTGTAAGACGGAAACATCTGGAACACAGAGGATAGTGGACCTCCAGGAACTGAGTTTGACTCCCCTGCTTTAGAGTAACTCCAATCCCAATGTTGACCAGGTGAGATCTTCCTGTCTTTCCCTTTCAAAATAAAAGCACAGCACACTTTCAAAATAAAATCCTTCCACACACCGGAAAACACCAGTTAAACCCCTCAGCTTCACACAGCCTTTACAGTAACTCCAATCCAAATGTTGACCAGGTGAGATCTGCCTGTCTGTGCCTTTCAAAATAAAAGCACAGCAACATTTCAAAATAAAAGGCTGTGAAAGACTGGAAATGCCAGTTAAACCTCTCAGCTTCACACAGCATTTACATTAACTCCAATCTAAATTTTGACCAGGTGAGATCTTCCTGTCTCTGCCTTTCAAAATGAAAGCACAGCACAATTTCAAAATAAAAGCCTGCGACAGACCGGAAAACGCCAGTTTAACCTCTCAGCTTCACACAGCCTTTAGAGCAGGGGTGTCAAACTCAGTTCCAACACACCTGATTCAAATGATCAGGCTCGTTATCAGGCTTCTGCTGAGCTTGATGATGAGCTGATTATTTGAAACAGGTGTGTTGTAAGAAGGAAACATCTGGAACATAGAGGATAGTGGACCTCCAGGAACTGAGTTAGACACCCCTGCTTTAGAGTAACTCCAATCCAAATTTTGACCAGGTGAGATCTTCTTGTCTCTGCCTTTCAAAATAAAAGCACAGCACAATTTCAAAATAAAAGCCTGTGACGGACTGAAAACTCCAGTTAAACCTCTCAGCTTCACACAGCCTTTACTCCAATCCAAAGTTTAACCAGGTCTGATCTTCCTGTCTCTGTCTTTCAAAATAAAAGCACAGCACAATTTCAAAATAAAAGCCTGCAACAGACCAAAAAATGCGAGTTAAACCTCTCAGCTTCACACAGCCTTTAGAGTAACTCCAATCCAAATTTTGACCAGGTGAGATCTTCAGGTCTCTGCCTTTCAAATTTACTTTACAGCACAATTTGCCAGTTAAACCTCTCAGCTTCACACAGCCTTTTGAGTAACTCCAATCCAAATTTTGACCAGGTCAGATCTTCTTGTCTCTGCCTTTCAAAATAAAAGCACAGCACAATTTCAAAATAAAAGCCTGCGACAGACTGGAAACACCAGTTAAACCTCTCACCTTCACACAGCCTTTACAGTAACTCCAATTGAAATTTTGACCAGGTGAGATCTTCTTGTCTTTGCCTTTCAAAATAAAAGCACAGCACAATTTCTAAATAAAAGCCTGCGGCAGACTGGAAACGCCAGTTAAACCTCTCACCTTCACACAGCCTTTAGAGTAAATATGCCTATCCCATGCTGCTCCGGACATGCACACATCCCGAGCGCCTCCCACGATTTCCGCGAGCGGGAATTGTCTAGTATTTCCATTACTACCCCAATATCATTTTTTCTTCACGTTTCCGCCGATTTTCGGTCGCTAACTCGTCCCAGGGCTTTGAGAAAACCAAAGCAAATTATATATGAAAACGTGCGGCTTCATCGGGAATAGTGTGCTATGACTTTTCTAAGAAATTCGTCATTTTTTCGCAGAATTATTCGCAAAAAACTGCGAAAAAAGTCCCATAGAAAATGAATGGGGAGTGAGAAAAATCGGCTCAAAAAATCCACTTTTTTCCAAATGCCACTGCTTCGCCATACGTTCACCTAGAAACTTCATTTAACCATCAAAACGCACTGATTTTTCTTGTCTTCGCAGGAATGTATTTTATGTTAGGCTGAAATTTACAGTTTATTATCAGTGAGTCCTCAAAAAAGTGAAAATTCTCAAAATCTGCTCTGGTTAGAGTGCAGCATGTCAGTTGGTAGAGTGGAGGAGAGGTGAAAAATCCGCCTGAAAATTTCACGATCGCATCGCCCTCACGACCAAACCATAAAAGTTAGGGGAATGAAATTTGGTCAGATTGTAAACAACTTTCCTGGGATTCAAATGAATCAAAGTTTGAAGACCTAGCTCTTTCTGAAGTGAAATGGCAGGCAGCAGTTTAGACCAAAGTTGCACCGTTCTCTCCATAGGAACCAATGTAAACTGAATCATCTGCCTCATGGAGGGACAGTGTTTTTTAAATCGCTGTAACTCGGTCATTTCTCACAATATTTGGAAAATAATTACATTCATGGAAAGCCACGGCCCTCCTCTCGCTCACGGTCATTTCGGTTTTCAGCTAGCATTCACGGTTAGCCCACAATTAGCGCCAGTACGGGACGTTGCGCGCTGCTGCTGAGAAGCACTTTTCTGCTGTCTGTGGAAGGCACCGTTGCTATGGGGCCCATAGCAACCGCCCTTACACACGCGCAGGCATGGTCCCACGCACACACACAGACTCATTGGTGTGCCACACCCACCTTCACACCCAATACCAACACAGGAGCTGCATTTCAGCCTGAAAATCAGTTCAACCTCTCAGCTTCACACAGCCTTTAGAGCAGGGGTGTCAAACTCAGTTCCAACACACCTGATTCAAATGATCAGGCTCGTTATCAGGCTTCTGCTGTGCTTGATGATGAGCTGATTATTTGAATCAGGTGTGGTGGAAGAAGGAAAGATCTAGAACATAGAGGATAGTGGACCTCCAGGAACAGAGTTTGACACCCCTGCTTTAGAGTCACTCCAATCCAAATTTTGACCAGGTCTGATCTTCTTGTCTCTGCCTTTCAAAATAAAAGCACAGCAAAATTTCTAAATAAAAGCCTGCGACGGACTGGAAACGCCAGTTAAACCTCTCAGCTTCACACGGCCTTTCCAGTAACTCCAATCCAAATGTTGACCAGGTGAGATCTTCCTGTCTTTGCCTTTCAAAATAAAAGCAGAGCATAATTTGCCAGTTAAACCTCTCAGCATCACACAGCCTTTACGGTAACTCCAATCAAAATGTTGACCAGGTGAGATCTTCCTGTCTCTGCCTTTCAAAATAAAAGCACAGCACAATTTCAAAATGAAAGCCTGCAACGGACTGGAAACGCCGGTTAAACCTCTCAGCTTCACACAGCCTTTAGAGTAACTCCAATGCAAATTTTGACCAGGTGAGATCTTCCTGTCTCTGCCTTTCAAATTAAAAGGACAGCACAATTTCAAAGTAAAAGCCTGCAAGGACCGGAAAACGCCGAAATACACCTCTCCTGTGCTGCTCCGGACATGCACCCATCCCGAGCCCCTCCCACGATTTCCGCACCAGCGGGAATTGTCTAGTTTCTTAATATTATTCACGTTTCCGCCGTTTTTCGATTCGTAACTAGTCCTAGGCCTTTGAGAAAACCAAAGCAAATTATATATCAAAACGTGCGGCTTCATCGGGAATAGTGTGCTATGACTTTTCTAAGAAATTCGTCATTTTTTCGCAGAATTATTCGCAAAAAACTGCGAAAAAATTCCCATAGAAAATGAATGGGGAGTGAAAAAAATCGGCCCAAAAAATCCACTTTTTTCCAAACGCCACTGCTTCGCCATACGGTCACCTAGAAACTTCATTTAACCATCAAAACGCAGGGATTTTTCTTGTCTTCGCAGGAATGTATTTTATGTCAGGCTGAGATTTACAGTTTTTGATCAGTGAGTCCTCAAAAAAGTGAAAATTTTCAAAATCTGCTCTGGTTAGAGTGCGGCATGTCAGTTGGTAGAGTGGAGGAGAGGTGAAAAATCCGCCTGAAAATTTCACGATCGCATCGCCCTCACGACCAAACCATAAAAGTTAGGGGAATGAAATTTGGTCAGATTGTAGAGAAATTTCCTGGGATTCAAATGAATCCAAGTTTGAAGACCTAGCTCTTTCTGAAGTGAAATGGCAGGCAGCAGTTTAGACCAAAGTCGCACCGTTCTCTCCATAGGAACCAATGTAAACTGAATCCTCTGGCTCAAGGAGGGACAGTGTTTTTTAAATCGCTGTAACTCGGTCATTTCTCACAATATTTGGAAAATAATCATATGTATGAATAGCCACAGCCTTCCTCTCGCTCACGGTCATTTTAGTTTTCAGCTAGCATTCACGGTTAGCCCACAATTAGCGCCAGAACGAGACATTGTGCGCTGCTGCTGAGAAGCACTTTTCTGCTGTCTGTGGCAGGCACCGTTGCTATGGGGCCCATAGCAACCGCCCTTACACACGCGCAGGCATGTTCGCACGCACACATATAGACTCATTGGTTTGCCACACCCACCTTCACACCCAATACCTCCACAGGAGCTGCATTTCAGCCTGAAAATCAGTTAAAACTCTCAGCTTCACACAGCCTTGAGAGCAGGGGTGTCAAACTCAGTTCCAACACACCTGATTCAAATGACCAGGCTCGTTATCAGGCTTCTGCTGCACTTGATGATGAGGTGATTATTTGAATCAGGTGTGTTGGAAGAGGGAAACATCTAAAACATAGAGTGTAGTGGATCTCCAGGAACTGAGATTGACACCCCTGCTTTAGAGTAACTCCAATCCAAATTTTGACCAGGTGAGATCTTCCTGTCTCTGCCTTTCAAAATAAAAGCACAGTACAATTTCAAAATAAAAGCCTGCGACGAACTTCAAATGCCAGTTAAACCTCTCAGCTTCATACAGTCTTTACAGTAACTCCAATCCTCTATGTTTTATGTGTTTCCCTCTTCTAACACACCTGATTAAAATGATCAGGCTTGTTATAATGCTTCTGCTGAGCTTAATGATCAGCTGATTATTTGAATCAGGTGTGCTGGAAGAGGGAAACATATAAAACATAGAGGATAGTGGACCTCCAGGAACTGAGTTTGACACCCCTGGTTTGGAGTAACTCCAATCCAAATTTTGACCAGGTGAAATCTCCCTGTCTTTGCCTTTCAAAATGAAAGCAGGGCACAATTTCATAATAAAAGCCTGCGAAAAACAAGAAATGCCAGTTAAACCTCTCAGCTTCATACAGCCTTTATAGTAACTCCAATCCAAATTTTGACCAGGTGTGATCTTCCTGTCGCTGCCTTTCAAAATAAAAGCACAGCACAATTTCAAAATAAAAGCCTGAGACAGACTGGAAATGCCAGTTAAACCTCTCAGCTTAACACAGCCTTTAGAGTAACTCCAATCCTCTATGTTTTACATGTTTACCTCTTCCAACACACCTGATTCAAATGATCAGGCTCGTTATCAGGCTTCTGCTGAGCTTAATAATAAGCTGATCATTTTAATCAGGAGTGTTGGAAGAGGGACACATCTAAAACATAGAGTATAGTGGTCCTCCAGGAACTGAGTTTGACACCCCTGCTTTACAGTAACTCCAATCCAAATTTTTACCAGGTGAGATCTTCTTGTCTCTGCCTTTCACAATAAAAGCACAGCACGATTTCAAAATAAAAGCCTGTGACGGACTACAAACGCCAATTGAACCTCTCAGCTTCACACAGCCTTTTGAGTAACTCCAATCCAAATTTTGACCAGGTGAGATCTTCCTGTCTCTTCCTTTCAAAATAAAAGCACAGCACAATTTGCCAGTTAAACCTCTCAGCTTCACACAGCCTTTACAGTAACTCCAATCCAAAGTTTGACCAGGTGAGATCTTCCTGTCTCTTCCTTTCAAAATAAAAGCACAGCACAATTTGCCAGTTAAACCTCTCAGCTTCACACAGCCTTTACAGTAACTCCAATCCAAATTTTGACCTGGTGACATCTTCCTGTCTCTGCCTTTCAAAATAAAAGCACAGCACAATTTGCCAGTTTAACCTCTCAGCTTCACACAGCCTTTACAGTAACTCCAATCCACATTTTGACCAGGTCTGGTCTTCCTGTCTCTTCCTCTCAAAATAAAAGCACAGCACAATTTGCCTGTTTGACTTCTCAGCTTTACACAGCCTTTACAATAACTCCAATCCAAATTTTGACCAGAAAAACGCCGAAATACGCCTCTCCGGACATGCACACATCCCGAGCCCCTCCCACGATTTCCGCGAGCGGGAATTGTCTAGTTAGGGGCTCGGGCTTCGACACGAGCCACTCTCCTCTCCATTGCAAAGCAATGGGAGGAGAGTGGCTCGTGGCTTCGCCACGAGCCACTATTGTTCTCCTGCTGCGTTTATCTTTTATTATATTTTCTTCACGTTTCCGCCATTTTTCGGTCGCTAACTCGTCCCAGGGCTTTGAGAAAACCAAGGCAAATTATATATCAAAACGTGCGGCTTCATCGGGAATAGTATGCTATGACTTTTCTAAGACATTCGTCATTTTTTCGCAGAATTATTCGCAAAAAACTGCGAAAAAAGTCCCATAGAAAATGAATGGGGAGTGAAAAAATTCGGCTCAAAAAATCCACTTTTTTCCAAATGCCACTGCTTCGCCATACGTTCACCTAGAAACTTCATTTAACCATCAAAACGCAGTGATTTTTCTTGTCTTCGCAGGAATGTAGTTTATGTCAGGCTGAGATTTACAGTTTTTGATCAGTGAGTCCTTAAAAAAGTGAAAATTCTCAAAATCTGCTCTGGTTAGAGTGTGTGATGTCAGTTGGTAGAGTGGAGGAGAGGAGAAAAATCCGCCTGAAAATTTCCCGATCGCATCGCCCTCACGACCAAACCATAAGAGATAGGACAATGAAATTTGGTCAGATTGTAGACAAATTTCCTGGGATTCAAATGAATCCAAGTTTGAAGACCTAGCTCTTTCTGAAGTGAAATGGCAGGCAGCAGTTTAGACCAAAGTTGCACCGTTCTCTCCATAGGAACCAATGTAAACTGAATCATCTGCCTCACGGAGGGACAGTGTTTTTTAAATCGCTGTAACTCGGTCATTTCTCACAATATTTGGAAAATAATTACATTTATGGAAAGCCACAGCCTTCCTCTCGCTCACGGTCATTTCGGTTTTCAGCTAGCATTAACGGTTAGCCCACAGTTAGCGCCAGAACGAGACGTTGCGTGCTGCTGCTGAGAAGCACTTTTCTGCTGTCTGTGGCAGGCACCGTTGCTATGGGGGCCCATAGCAACCGCCCTTACACACGCGCAGGCATGGTCCCACGCACACACACAGACTCATTGGTGTGCCACACCCACCTTCACACCCAATACCTCCACAGGAGCTGCATTTCAGCCTGAAAATCACTGAAACCTCTCAGCTTCACACAGCCTTGAGAGCAGGGGTGTCAAACTCAGTTCCAACACACCTGATACAAATGATCAGGCTCGTTATCAGGCTTCTGCTGAGCTTAATGATGAGCTGATTATTTGAATCAGGTGTGTTGGAAGAGGGAAACATCTAAAACATAGAGGGTAGTGGACCTCGAGGAACTGAGTTTGACACCCCTGCTTTAGAGTAACTCCAATCCAAATGTTGACCAGGTGAGATCTTCATGTCTTTCCCTTTCAAAATAAAAGCACAGCACAATTTCAAAATAAAAGCCTGTGATGGGCCTGAAAACACCAGTTAAACCTCTCAGCTTCACACAGCCTTTACAATAACTCCAATCCAAATTTTGACCAGGTGAGATCACCCTGTCTCTGTCTTTCAAAATAAAAGCACAGCACAATTTCTAAATAAAAGCCTGCGATGGGCCTGAAAACACCAGTTAAACCTCTCAGCTTCACACAGCCTTTACTCCAATCCAAAGTTTAACCAGGTCTGATCTTCCTGTCTCTGGCTTTCAAAATAAAAGCACAGCAGAATTTCAAAATAAAAGCCTGCAACAGACCAAAAGATGCCAGTTAAACCTCTCAGCTTCAAACAGCTTTCAGAGTAACTCCAATCCAAATTTTGACCAGGTGAGGTCTTCCTGTCTCTGCCTTTCAAAATAAAAGCACAGCACAATTTCAAAATAAAAGCCTGCGACAGACTGGAAATGCCAGTTAAACATCTCAGCTTCACACAGCCTTTAGAGTATCTCCAATCCAAATTTTGACCAGGTGAGATCTTCCTGTCTCTGCCTTTCAAAATTACTTTACAGCACAATTTGCCAGTTAAACCTCTCAGCTTCACACAGCCTTTTGAGTAACTCCAATCCAAATTTTGACCAGGTGAGATCTTCTTGTCTCTGCCTTTCAAAATAAAAGCACAGCACAATTTCAAAATAAAAGCCTGCGACAGACTGGAAACACCAGTTAAACCTCTCAGCTTAACTCAACCTTTACAGTAACTCCAATCCAAAGTTTGACCAGGTGAGATTTTCCTGTCTCTGCCTTTCAAAATAAAAGCACAGCACAATTTCAAAATAAAAGCCTGTGACGGACCAAAAAATACCCCTCTCCTGCCCAGCTCCGGACATGCACACATCCCGAGCCCCTCCCACGATTTCCGCACCAGCGGGAATTGTCTAGTATTTCCATTACTACCCCAATATCATTTTTTCTTCACGTTTCCGCCGATTTTCGGTCGCTAACTCGTCCTAGGGCTTTGAGAAAACCAAAGAAAATTATATATCAAAACGTGCGGCTTCATCGGGAATAGTGTGCTATGACTTTTCTTAGAAATTCGTCATTTTTTCGCAGAATTATTCGCAAAAAAGTGCGCAAAAATTCCCATTGGAAATGAATGGGGACTGAAAAAAATCGGCTGGAAAAATCCACTGTCTTCCAAACGCCACTCCTTCGCAATACGTTCACCGAGAAACTTCATTTAACCATCAAAACGCAGGGATTTTTCTTGTCTTCGCAGGAATGTATTTTATGTCAGGCTGAGATTTACAGTTTTTCATCAGTGAGTCCTCAAAAAAGTGAAAATTCTCAAAATCTGCTCTGGTTAGAGTGCGGCATGTCAGTTGGTAGAGTGGAGGAGAGGAGAAAAATCCGCCTGAAAATTTCACGAACGAATCGCCCTCACGACCACACCATAAGAGATAGGACAATGAAATTTGGTCAGATTGTAGACAATTTTCCTGGGATTCAAATGAATCCAAGTTTGAAGACCTATCTCTTTCTGAAGGGAAATGGCAGGCAGCAGTTTAGACCAAAGTCGCACCGTTCTCCCCATTAGAACCAATGTAAACTGAATCATCTGGCTCATGGAGGGACAGTGTTTTTTTAAATCGCTGTAAATCGGTCATTTCTCACAATATTTGGAAAATATTTACATTCATGGAAAGCCACAGCCTTCCTCTCGCTCACGGTCATTTCGGTTTTCAGCTAGCATTCACGGTTAGCCCACAGTTAGCGCCAGAACGAGACGTTGCGCGCTGCTGCTGAGAAGCACTTTTTTGCTGTCTGTGGCAGGCACCGTTGCTATGGGGGCCCATAGCAACCGCCCTTACACACGCGCAGGCATGCTCCCACGCACACACACAGACTCATTGGTGTGCCACACCCACCTTCACACCCAATACCTACACAGAAGCTGCATTTCAGCCTGAAAATCAGTTCAACCTCTCAGCTTCACACAGCCTTTACAGCAGGGGTGTCAAACTCAGTTCCAACACACCTGATTCAAATGATCAGGCTCGTTATCAGGCTTCTGCTGAGCTTCATGACAGCTAATCATTTGAATCTGGTGTATTGGAAGAGGGAAACATGTAAAACATAGAGGATAGTGGACCTCCAGGAACTGAGTTTGACATGACTGCTTTAGAGTAACTCCAATCCAAATTTTGACCAGGTCAGATCTTCCTGTCTCTGCCTTTCAAAATAAAAGCACAGCACAATTTCAAAATAAAAGCCTGCAATGGACCGGAAAACGGAAGTTAAACCTCTCAGCTTCACACAGCCTTTAGAGTAACTCCAATCATAACTTTGACCAGGTAAGATCTTCCTGTCTGTGCCTTTCAAAATAAAAGCACAGCACAATTTCAAAATAAAAGCCTATAATGAACGACAAGACGCCAGTTAAACCTCTCAGCTTCACACAGCCTTCACTCTAATCCAATTTTTGACCAAGTGAGATCTTCCTGTCTTTGCCTTTCAAAATAAAAGCACAGCACAATTTGCCATTTAAGCATCTCAGCTTCACACAGCCTTTAGAGTAACTCCAATCCAAATTTTGACCAGGTGACATCTTCCTGTCTCTGCCTTTCAAAATTAAAGCACAGCACAATTTCAAAATAAAAGCCTGCCACGGACCGGAAAATGCCGAAATACGCCTCTCCCATGCCACTCCGGACATGCACACATCCCGAGCCCCTCCCACGATTTCCGCGTGCGGGAATTGTCTAGTTAGGGGCTCGGGCTTCGACACGAGCCACTCTCCTCTCCATTGCAAAGCAATGGGAGGAGAGTGGCTCGTGGCGAAGCCACGAGCCACTATTGTTCTCCTGTGGCGTTTATTATTATTCCGTTTTATTCTTAACGTTTCCGCCGTTTTTCGGTCGCTAACTCGTCCTAGGGCTTTGAGAAAACCAAAACATATTATATATCAAAACGTGCGGCTTCTTCGGGAGTCGCGGGCTATGACTTTTCTAAGAAATTCGTCATTTTTTCGCAGAACTATTCGCAAAAAACTGCGAAAAAAGTCCCATAGGAAATGAATGGGGACTGAAAAAAATCGCCTTAAAAAATCCACTTTTTTCCAAATGCCACTGCATCGCCATACGTTCACCTAGAAACTTCATTTAACCATCAAAACGCAGGGATTTTTCTTGTCTCCGCAGGAATGTATTTTATGTCAGGCTGAGATTTACAGTTTTTGATCAGTGAGTCCTCAATAAAGTGAAAATTCTCAAAATCTGCTCTGGTTAGAGTGCGGCATGTCAGTTGGTAGAGTGGAGGAGAGGAGAAAAATCCGCCTGAAAATTTCACGATCGCATCGCCCTCACGACCAAACGATAACTGTTAGGGGAATGAAATTTGGTCAGATTGTAAACAATTTTCCTGGGATTCAAATGAATCCAAGTTTGAAGACCTAGCTCTTTCTGAAGTGAAATGGCAGGCAGCAGTTTAGACCAAAGTCGCACCGTTCTCTCCATCGGAACCAATGTAAACTGAATCATCTGCCTCATGGAGGGACAGTGTTTTTTAAATCGCTGTAACTCGGTTATTTCTCACAATATTTGGAAAATAATTACATTCATGGTTAGCCACAGCCTTCCTCTCACTCACGGTCATTTCGGTTTTCAGCTAGCATTCACGGTTAGCCCACAATTAGCACCAGAACGCGACGTTGCGCGCTGCTGCTGAGAAGCACTTTTCTGCTGTCTGTGGCAGGCACCGTTGCTATGGGGCCCATAGCAACCGCCCTTACACACACGCAGGCATGGTGGCACGCACACACACAGACTCATTGGTGTGCCACACCCACCTTCACACCCAATACCTCCACAGGAGCTGCATTTCAGCCTGAAAATCAGTTCAACCTCTCAGCTTCACACAGCCTTTACAGCAGGGGTGTCAAACTCAGTTCCAACACACCTGATTCAAATGATCAGGCTCGTTATAATGCTTCTGCTGAGCTTGATGATAAGCTGATCATTTGAATCAGGTGTGTTGGAACAGGGAAACATCTATAACAGGGGTGTCAAACTCAGTTTCTGGAGGGCCACTATCCTGCATGTTTTAGATGCTGAAACGGCCAGCTCGGGATACAATATAACAATATTTCTATCTAACAAAGAAATCTATTCTCCTTTGTTAGAGCTCTTTGATCCAACAAAGGTTAAATCAATCATACCCTTCCAGGATTAGGTTTTCCATAATAACAGAACACCACCATCTCCGTAGAACTGGCATGTTGTCCTTATAGGAAGAGCACATTCCACAAATCCACAATGATTAACTTCATTTACATGTATGTTGCTGTTACTTTAAATATCCACACTGGTTTGTCAGACTTACAGGAATTGTAACGATCAAATTATCGGTTCAACTTACAACAGTGAAGTGAATAAAAGTGAATAAAACTGAAATATAAATGCTAAATATTAATTTCCATCATAAATACAATAACAAAATACATAAATAAATAAAATATATTAAAATGATAAAACAAATCCAAAATGCATATAACAGAAATGAAATAAAATAAAGCTGAAAATACAATAAGTTTTATAAAAAAAATCACAACAATACACAAAATAAAAGTAAGAAACAGTTAAAAAAACACAATAGTGCAAAATAAAAATACTAATTAATTTTATAATTAAAAATAACTACAATAAAATATTCACAATAAAATAAAAAATAGTGAAATTAAAAATCCAAAAGTCAAATATTAAATCACAAAAAATAAAATGAAAAATGTAAAGAATACAATTAAAGCAAAACATATAAATGCTAAATATTAATTAAATATTTTTAAAAATGTAATTAAATTAATCATTAAATAAAACAACAAAAAATGGTAAAGTAAATAAAATGTATCAAAATAATAACATTAATAAATAAAAAATACACTTAATTAAAATAATAATAAATTAAGTCTGAAAACAAAAGGTGAAGTTAAATGTGTTAGATCAGCCCCCCGGAGAGCAACGCCTGTTTATGGAAGTTTGATAATTGAATCGGTATTTTTGTCAATTTTATATTTACATTTAAGTAAAAAATGAATTCCTCCTAATTTTTTGAATTCATAATTTGGTATTGCATTCCACATTTTAACATTTTCTCTTATGAGGCGACAACCAATTAATTTTGAACATATTATTCATAATATTAATAGAGATAGATAGATAGATAGATAGATAGATAGATAGATAGATAGATAGATAGATAGATAGATACTTTATTAATCTCCAAAGAGAAATTCACACTTCCAGCAGCATGAAAGGTAAGAAGACAAAAAAAACAAAAAAAACATGTGAGCATGCAAGTTACAAATAAGACTATGAAAAGCAAAGTTGTCATCTTTGGGTAGGCTTGAACCACCAGTCTTTTGGTTAACAGCCAAACACATTAACCAATTGCTCCACAGAGACCACATATAAACTTGTTCCTGTTATTAGTCATTAGTTAATTTCATCCTCTTCTGTTCACATATGGTTGTAATATTCTCTTTCTATGACTCTTTGGCTGTGTCCGAAATGGCATACTAATATACTACATACTACATACTCAATGAGTATATACTGTATACTATGTACTATAAGTATGATTAGAATGCCAACCGTTCACACCGTGGTATACTACTACGTTTCCCATAATGCATTTCAAACCTCCGGACAAAAACCGGAAGTAAGGCTGACACACACACACACACACACACACACACACACACACACACACACACACACACACACACACACACACACACACACACACACACACACACACACTGCAGACAGAACCTTCTGGAAAAAACGCCTCTTCCAACGGGCGCACGGCAACAGCCTAGCAACACCAATCAGCGGTGGCATCGAGGCCCCGGTGCACGTTCATTGGCACTTCTTTCAAATAAAGCCGCTGGCCGCTGACCGCCAACGCCCTTTCTTCGGTTCCATTCAGAGGTAAGGCTGCGTACTTTTTCTCCTCCCTGCTGCTAGCTTTAGCATAGGCTGATTCTGCACTATATCCTATTAAATATTATGCTCCAACTGAATCTAAATGCTAAGGGTAACAGTAGAAATGCATACTGAATGCTGAAGTGGAAAAACAAAGACAATATTTTTGGTATATTTCAATGTCTGCATTGGTCATGTTCAAGTTGCTATCATTAGCATATTCAAAGGCTAGCTAGCCGTTAGCTAGATAGATAGCTTTTGGATAGCTAGATAGCTTTGTCTTTGTAAAATGTTGCTGCAAGGGATAAAATAGCCTTTTCTGCCTCATAATGTTTGTTTGGAAAATAGCGTGGTTAAACCGGAGCTTTCATGCATTTTTCCAGTCTCTTGGTGAGGGAGTGTGAAGCGCCTTTCTCCCTCAACTTCTAGCTTTCTTTGTTCACTTGAGTTGCACAGTTCAGTTTTGTGCTCTAAATGAATAGGGATGCTGACGGTCAGAGCAGAAAAATGTAAACTTGACGCTGATGTGTAGAAATGCTGATTAAAGAAGATGTAGTAGTATTTGCTTTGGTCATGTTCAAGTTCCTATATGTGCTTTGAGACGTTTTAATTTGCATCTATGTACAATGGTTGTCTTAGTAAAATGGTGCTGTGATATTTCTTCTACCTCATTGTGTTTTCTGTAAAATAGTGTGGTTAAACAGGAGCTTTGCTATAACTGTTTTAGTCTTGCAAAATGGTGCTGTGTGCACTTTCACTGGAATTTTGATGTTTAAATTAATTAAGGTGCCAATGCTTTGTTCCATCATGTTAGAATCAGTTCTATCAGTCATTTAGGACATCATGATGAGTATAATATCATTTGTTTATGGCATGTTGCATGATTAAATGTTTCAGTGCTTCCATTCAGTAGGCATTGTTTGATCTTTACCCTTGTTGTGTTTTAAAATCGTTGTTTCAGTTTCTGAGTCAGCAGTGACAGTAGATTTTTTTTCTCTGATAAAAAATACATTGTGAGGACATTTGATGTGTTGCGTGTACATGTTTTTCTGCTCATATTGGTGATAACTGTTTTTATAGCAGTGGTTTCAGACAAGTCACAGTGTTAGTTTGTTTTTCTTTTAAGATTTTCACTATGCTGTAAGTGTCTTAGTCTTGTAAAATGTACTTTATACTGCTAACTTATCTTCAGCTGGTGCGGTCACCATGGCGACCAACTGCCAGGCTCACACAGGGGTGTCACTAGGTTTTAAGGACAGGGGGAGGTTTAGCCCCCATGAGAAATTGCTTTTCCACTTTTTGGACCAATTTAGATTTTTTTCAGAGATACTTTACTGTGTAAATGTTTTAGGCCACAGTGGCCATGACTTTTGCTCACAACACAATAATTCAGGGCTGCCAACTTGTGATCAGACCTCAGAGTGCGATTTGGTTTATGTGAGATGCTGATGGGGGGGTCTGGGTGCCCTCCCCCAGAAAATTTTGAAAATTTTTGATCCTATTTCCTGCATTCTGGTGTATTTTAATAGCATTTTGTTAAAATCTTATTATAGAGACAACATTAAGGGATAATAAAAAAATATTGAGATTTAAAAAACTGAAAAAAAAAAACAGAGCAACAGCAGGCAATATTGAAAATGTTTCTTCATGTAAAATATGGATGAAGGTTCTGTGGCTGGATGTGCACAACACATTTCAGTATTTTCCATAAATATATGCATAATTGAAATAACTCCATCAACCACTTTGTAACATTTGTCTTTATAGGATTCTAATGCACTCAACAGCTTCAACTGTATACAGGAACAGGAAGAGAACAGGAAAAAAAATGAATTTTTGTGAGCCATGTTGTACTCCCTGAGGCTTCAGAAAATTCACCAGTTACTTGTAGTGCAGTTTGTATCTGCGATTTATCTTTGAGGAATAAAACTGTGTCATTAGCTAGCTGTGAAATCTTTATGTCACGATTGAAAATGACTAAACCTTGAATATTTGGGTTGCAGGAAATATTTAAGAATAGGAGTTCAGCCACAACCAAAACCAAGAAACAGGAAATAGGACATCCTTGGCATACACCTCTTGAGACAGAAAACCTCCTAGACATTCTGGGATATAAAATCACCGAGCTATTTATGTCATTATAAAACATAGTGATACTATTAATAAATTTATCACCAAAGCCAAGAATTTTTAGGGTCTGTACAATGAAAGAGTGTTCAATTGAATCAAATGCCTTGTAGAAATCTAGGAAAACCTTCAGTGCTTTTGAGTTTATATAATCTGAGTAATCAATTAGATCTAATATTAATCTGATATTAGAACTAATGTGACGCTTTGCCATGAAGCCATTTTGATTTTCACTTATCTCTTCTAAATTATTTTTCAGTCATTTAGCATAGACTTTTGCTCAGATTCTATAATCGATATTTAAAAGTGAAACAGGTCTCCAGTTTTCTATTATTAAGGGATCTTTACCTGGCTTAGGAATCAAGGTTATCAGACCTTGCTTCATGGTTGTTGTCATTTCTTGTCTGTAAACTTCTGCTGGTGTTAGACCACGTGCAGTCTGTGACATTGGGGTTCATAAATCTCCACACATCTGTTAACAAAAGATGATCACTTATAAATGAGGTGGGTTTAAAGCCCAGTAATGATGCAGATCTTGGAGGATGTCTGTCCATGTAATCATCTGGAGCATCATTAAAGTCTCCTCCTATGATAATAGTAGAATCTTTGTATTTTTCCTTTAAATCGTCCAAAGCTGAAGAGAGTTCAGTAAACATGTCCTTTGCTTGTGATGCTCTGTTTGGTCCATAAACATTACAAATGATAGACATCAAATCATCCACCTTCAAAACTACAATGATCCAGCGGCCTTTGTTTGAAGCTTTGGTTTCCAGAATATCACCATTAAATCTGTTTAAAAGTACTGCCACTCCAGCTGAATAATTGTATACAGGCAGTTATAGTAGCAGCAGCAGCAGTACATGCATCTGCTGATGTGGGATTATTTCTGCCTTTTCAGCTTTTTAAAACACAGAAAATACACAAAGGATTTATCATTTCTTCACTATGTTGAAGCCTTAGTTTATACTGTGTTTATACATTTGTCTCTGTAAAATAGTGCTCTGACAGATGAAATATCTCTTGTACCTTGTAGTGTTTGCTTAAAAAGTAGTGTGGTTAAATGTAACATTGTCTACATTTTCTAGCAATTTTGATGTTAAAATTAATTAAGGTGTTAGAACTGATTGTAAGATAATGGAACAAAGCACTATCAGTCAATTAGGACATCATGATGAGTATAATATCGTTTATTTAAGACATGTTGCATGAGGAAATGTTAACATACCATTAATTACAGTGTCATATTAATTCTCTGTGCTGTGTTAAAGCCCAGTTCAGCTACTTTTGCTGCAGACATGTTGAGATTCTTCTTCTTTCTGAGAAAACATGCAGTAGTGCTTTAATTTAGTAGCCATTGTCTGGTCTTTAGCCCTTTTGTGTTTTGAATTAGTTGTTTCAGTTTGAGTCAGCAGTGCAAGTAGATTTTTCCCTCTGATGAAAAAACACATAGTGAGGACATGAGATGTGTCTTGTACATTCATGTTTTGCTGCTCATATTGGTGCTTACTGTTTCATAGCAGTGCTTTCAGATAACGGGTTTTTTTTTTCACCAGCCTTTGGACAGCCTTTTGGAGAGCCTCTGGATTGCCCTTGGACATCCTTTGGTCGACCACCTTTGCTGCATCACCTCGTATCCTTTCATCCATCCATCCATCCATCCATCCATCCATCCATCCGTTTTGTCTGCCTTGTTTTCTCTCTGTCTCTCTCTGTGTCTCTCTCTCTCCCTGTGTTTGTGTGTCTCTCTTGTGCTCTTGTGCTGTCTTCCAGGATGCCTCGGAAGGGGAGACGCTCCCAGGCCCAGAAGCAGCGCTGGAGGAAGCTGGACGCGTCTGAGATGTCCACCCCTCCTGTCGACGCACCCCACTGCTCCCGCTCTCCCCAGTACAAGGTATGTTTACACCCGAACTGACATGCTCAGTTGTGCAATACAGAATGTGCTAAGTTGGACACATTCATGGCATATGCACGATGTTGAATTAAATAAGTGTATTATTTGCTCACAGAAGGTTGGTTCCACCCTGCCAGCCGGACGGTTCTGGGAAGAGCGGCAAGCGCGTGCAAACCTTATTGCACGTAAGTACTCAGCTGTTTTTATCATGAAATATCTTCACAAATCATATTTAGTGTACCACCAACAATTACCCGTTGAACACAGATTCTGCTGTTGTCATACAACAATAGAAAATGGTGATTGTTGTATGAGCTCTTTGTTTGAAATCCGTTTTAAATCCTCTTTTGCTCTGTCTTCTTGTGATCAGGCTGTGGCACCGGTTACCGCCACAAGGTTTTAAAATGGCCAACTTCACCCTTTACTGGGCGCAACCACAAGTTGGTCATTCCTCCTGAGCGCCCTGGAAAGAAGGTATAATTATTAATTGTTGCTGTTCGTTTTCTTAAAAAGTTCTTTTGACTTTCATACTAAAACTGTGGTATTTCTTTTGCAGTTCATTCTTATTGTTGGGGACTCCCATCTACGTGCTCTTGTAGATGGCTTTATTCGGATGCCAGAGTCTCGGCTGAGCTTTGGCTTCCTGTCGATCCCGGGGGCATCTGCTTCTGAAATTCGCACTGAGGTTCTGCACGCTGCAGTTCCTCGTGCACCTGATGCCGTCTGCGTCATGGCCCCTGGCAACAACCTGACCAGCACCACTGTTGAGAAGGCCGGTGTAGATTTTGCCAATCTCCTCACCACTTGTGGCAACCGCTGGTCCAAGGTTTTTGTGGTCGACTTTCCTCCCCGCCTGGTCGTTGACGTCCAACACCAGGACCTGCTTCGCCAGGAATACAGACGTGTGGCTGCTCGTATGGGTAAGAGGAAAAAGATTGTTTTCATCCATTCCATTCACTGAATGAACAAACTAGAAAGACGTGACCTACATTTTAACAATTCTCAAGTATCAATGGATATTTTGGTACAATGATGACTTTTTTTTTTTTTTCCAATTGTTTTTCAAGGTGTAAAGTTCTTCAACACTGCAGAGCACTTCCCCCTGAGTGATTTGGTGCTGTGGAGCAAGGATGGTGTAAGATCTTCTAGAGTAATTTCTTAGACTTTAATTTGTGAAAATTAAATTATGTTGTGAAAAAGTTGTTGATTGGACAAGTTTGGTTCACGGCAGATGTTCACTGACATTAAAACAGTTTGTTTGTTTGTTTTTTTTTATTTCTTATTTATGCAGGTCCATCTGAGTGATCGTGAGGGGATGGGGATCCTCGTTCAGTTGTTCTGGTCCGCTGCCAGCGAGCAACTGATGACACCACCTCCTTCGCCCCGGATCTCTCCTCAGCCTCCAGTTCGGAAAGCTACAGTGAGAGAGAGATCCCCTGCTCCACCCAGCCCAAAACCCCGTGAACGGAGGAATATTGGTCAGGGCGGCAAGGTAATTGCTAAATTGCTTTATGTTTTTTAGACTTTTTTTAGACAACTGTGACATCATGTATTGTGATAATAATGGTAATAATATGTGTACTGTGGTAAAAAACATTAGTTATAATTCAGTGTGACGCTTTCTGTGATTGCAGACGAGCCATCCTCGGGAACCTCCCCGGTCCAGAGGTTCACCAAAGCCCAGGATGGCTCAACAGCAGGTTTGTGATTCTTCAGATATTTCTTTCAGATTCTATTGTTTTTTTTTTTGACAGGACAAACTGTAATTAGTAGTGTCTGCTTTGTGTTTTACAGGTGGAGGAGAGCTTTCTTCCGCTGAACCCCGTCTGGTTCAGCAGCACAGCCCTAAGTGCCATGGAGAAAGTGTCTCCCTCCCATATGTCTTGCCTGGCGGATTTCAATGCCATGGAGAAAGTGTCTCCCTCCCATACGTCTTGCCTGGCGGATTTCAAGGCTTCTCCTAAGCCAAAGAAGGTAAGTCGATTAATTAAAATTTTATCTCCCATGGAAGGATTGTATGAATGCTCAAACATGTAATTCTTGACAGTTAATTCTGCAGATGTTTTTTTTTATTTTTTAGTGTCATCTGCAATTAAGTAAAACTAGTTCATAACAACAGCCACTAATAATAACAGACTTGAATCAGCTACACAGAAATGTAGTTGTAAATTGTTGGATAGCTGTTCAACTCCATTTAATTGGTATCTCATTTGGTTGCTGCTGACTCCATTCCACAGGCATCTACATTGTCCACACTGACACTTGCTATGTTTTTTCTCATCTGTCAGCAGCTGTTTGACTCACCCCCGGCCAGATTGTCCTGCAGTTGGGGCAAGACAGAAACCCCTGTTTGTTCTCCCATTGCAAAGGTAAGAAGTAGTCCTCTTCTCATCAATATGTATCATCTGACTGAAAATCATTGTCATTTCACTGAAGTTTTGTTGTTCTGTGTTTAGATGGCCAAGATGATGACCCCCTCACTGAATAGACAGGTCTGGACAGCTGATGATGCGGGCTGCAAGCCTCCTTCTCCTGAGAAGGTATATTTACCTCTCTATAATCAATTAAAAGAACATTACAAAGCAGGCATCTCCATTTGTGGCCATTTTTATCGTTCCTGTTTTTTTCTGGCACATTTACATTCACAATTCCAATGAATCGCTAGCATTAGGAAAATTGAAGCTACTGGCTAGCTATCAGTTACCAATCTAGCTTATTTGTTAGCTTGCTATCTTTCGGGTAGCTAGCTTTGGGACAACTGAAACTACTGGCTAGCTAGCTGGCAGCTAGCAATCTAGCTTATTCAAAGGCTAGCTAGCCGTTAGCTAGATACATAGCTTTTGGATAGCTAGATAGCTAGCTTTTAGACAACTGATGCTATTTAGTCGTTAGCCAACTATCTAGCTATCGTGTTGCTTTTTTTTACGTGTCACTGTTATTGTCATTTATCAGATGACCCGAACACTGACTCCATCACAAACCAAGTGGCCCTGGTTCATGACAGCTGCATCCACCTCAGCTGATGCACCAACAGACAATGTAAGTTTATTCCTCTATGATAGACATGTTAGACAATACACAACTCAATACATAACTCTTGCTTCTAATCAGGGTTTTACATTAGCACTAGCCACTGGCAAAATTCATGTAGAAAAGGTTTTGGTGAAAAAATATTTACATCACTTGCCATTGGCATGGTGGAAAAAAGTCAATGGAATACTGACTTTGCTATGTAATTGCATTTCACACAAACAGGAAAAGTATGTGGTCCAGGCAGTCTTCAGTAGCCTTCAGTCTGTACAGTAATGTTGATCCCATGACCATCAACTGTCTGTTACATGAAACAACTCTGATGCTGCAGTCATAAGTTGTCTGCTCAAAGCACCCTCCTTAAGCCTCCTCACAAACATTGGAGCAAGTCCCATTACGTTAAAATAGTAATGTCATGTTGAAATCTGTGTTGATGTTTACAGAATAGGAGCTAACCAGTAAATTAAATTAGGTGACATAGGGTTATTATGTGTTCATGGTTTTAGAAAAAAATGTAAGTCATTATGATCTGTTCAAATGCAATTTCAAGAAAAGAAATAAAATATGTTCCAATGCCCTGGAAAAAAATCCCGGAGGGAAATTCTACAAATAATACAATAATACAACAAAGCACACAGAGATATATATCTCTGTATACACACACACAATATGTGTATATAAAAAAATATATATATGTGTATATATTTTTCATATACACATATACATCTTATGCATGATTGCAGTGAACATACAAATATGTATATTAAACTAGCTAAGGTAATAGTAAGCAATAATACGCTAAAATAATACTAGATTTCCATGAATTGGTGAGAGGATGTTCATAATGTTGGAACAATGAAAGTTGTTACTGAAACATTAAATCATATGATCCTTTAACTGAAGAAGCTAGTACTAATGCCGAACTGGAAAAAAATTAAGCTGTCTGAATAAATAATGAAAATATAATAATTACTGATCACAATTTGTCATAATTTCAGGATACAACCAGGAGCGAGAGTCACCGTGTGGAGTCAATCCGGGCCAGTCATTCTCAGAATGATGGGAGGTACAAAGTATTTTCCCGCAACCATCAGTGTAGCTGTAATGCATTGACATTTCTGGCATACCACACTGAGGGCTGTCAGTTCACCAGGACGACACTCGATAGAGTCCTGGCTCAGGGAGACGCGCTGTATGTCGGAGTCAAACAGCAGCTGATTCGCGACAAGAGCTTCCAGAGCAATCACCTGACAGTCGAGGAGATGCCAAAACAAGTCCTCACAGACAGACATTTGTATAATGTCAACATGCGTGACATCAGGTGTGGCTTTTTGAAAACCAAAGTCTCGAGCCCTGGAAGACAGCAGTGGTGGCTTCCGCTTGCCACCCAGCTGGAGTGTCTTTCAGCAGAGGTTAATCAGGCTTTAATCGTGATTTCACCCGAGGTTATTGCTGTTTTCCGTGATCAGTCCGGGAGGTATGGAGTGTTTGATTCACACTCCAGAGACTCGAGAGGATTACCTTCTCATTCCGGTAAGGCGATCGTCATGACTTTCGCGGAACTCAGTGACCTGGCTAACCACCTGCACACACTCTTTAGAGACCGTGGAGACTCTGCGAGTTATGAGTTTGTCCCGGTTTCTTTTCAGACTGACAGCCCCAGTGAACATCCTGAACAATCCCCGGAAACTGAGGTTCAGGATGAAGTGTCTGAACCTGCTCTCCTCGCATTGCAGGCAGACAGTGGGACGGCTGTCAAAATTGAGGAGGACGTTAAAGGTTCCTCAGCTGTCCCACAAGCAATTAAGCTCTCTAAATTGGACAAAAATCGTAGGCGAAAAGCCAAGAGGAGAGCATGTGACAAAAAGGAACAAGTGAAAGAAAAAATTGGGAAAAAAACTTGTGAGAGAATCAGGTATGCCAGCTGTGCCGAATTTCGCAGGAAGAAAATTCAGGCACACAGTAAGTGTGTGCAAAAGAACCGTGAACAACGGCTCTTGTCTTCTAAAAAGTATTATGCGAAATTCAATGTCAAAATGCGAGACAGCGTAAAAATCAAATACATGACAGATTCTGCTTTTCGGAGCAGGAAACAAAATTATGTTGTCAAGAGGTATAGCACGGATCCGGCCTTTCAGAACAGGCACAAAAATTATGTTGTCAAGAGGTACAGCATGGATCCAGCCATTCTGAACAGGCAGAAAAAGTATCTTGTCAAGAGATACAGCACGGATCCTGCTTTTCGGAACAGGAAGAAAAATTATATTGTCAAGAGGTACAGCACTGATTCTGCCTTTCGGAACAGGCAGAAAAATTATCTTGTCAAGAGGTACACCAGAGATCCTGCCTTTCAGAACAAGCAGAAAAAGTATGTTGTCCTCAGGTACAGGAAGGATCCAGAGTTCAGGCTACATCATATTCAACGTTGTAGCCTGCTCAGAAGACGCAGGTCGGCTGCCAATCCTGACATGCGTCAGAAGTTGTGGAGAGCACTGAGCATCAGGCGGAAATACCGACAGCTTGGAACCTCTCGCCAGCCAGTGCTCACTTCAGTGATGGCAGCGGCAATAGCAGCGTTCCGTGAGACCATCAGCCACGGACCAACATACGTCTGCACCATCTGCCACAGGACTATGTTTCCAAATCAAGTCAAGTCTTGTAAGAGAGATAAATACTCCACCAACGTTGACGTGGCACAGGCTTGCTTGACTGGAACGCATTTGCATGTCTGTGACGCTGAGTGCTCCTCCCCTTGCTCAATGCCACCAGAGCGACTGCAGGAGTGGATCTGCCACAACTGTGACAGCCACCTCAGCCGTGGGAGGATGCCAACACATGCAGTAGCGAACAATTTAGAGTTGGCACCCATTCCCCCGGAGTTGGCCCAACTCAATGTGCTGGAGAGACAGCTCATCGCTAAAATCCTTCCGTTTGCTAAGATCATCGCCTTACCGAAAGGACAGCAGCGAGCAGTCCACGGAGCTGTTGTGTGCGTTCCATCGGAAGTGGAAAGCGTTGTCAACAGTCTTCCACGTCCCCTCCCAGAAGCACAGCTACTGCAGGTGAAATTAAAGCGTCACATTCGATTCAGAGGTTACCAGCACTTCTACACTGTCAACATGATGAATGTGCTGGTAGCCCTGGAAAAACTCAGAGAGCAGCACTCTGAGTATTCTGATGTGACCATTGATGAACAGGCCACGTTCCAAAATCTCCTCCATGACTCAGACAACGAGTGCACGGATGATGCGCAGTGGGGAGAAGACGGCATGCTCGACGAGGAGCTGCTGGAGGCGGCTGATACCTACACTGAGCCAGTCTTGGCCGATTTTGTGTCAGCCGCAGGAACGAGTCGGCCAGAAGATGACCAAACACGCAATACTGACATGCCATCACCAAGCACTGAGCTGGTAAACCGGTCCAATGATGTCACAACAGAAACCCTCTTGGAGGAGTCTGCTGATGACATAGACTCTCAGCACGACGGCATGGATGCTGCCCAGTGGGGAGAAGACATCTTGGACCAAGAGCTGCTACAAGTGTCTGACAGCTACCAGACCAATTTAGCTGCAGACATACCCACCGAACAGCAGGAGGAGCTAAGACCTGGACTTGCTCTGGACACCTGCATGCAGCCACCAGACATTGCACAGGAAATACTTTCCTATGGAGATGGCATTTTCAGCGTTGCCCCCGCCCAAGGCAACAAACCTGTGGGATTTTTTGCAATCCCCAAACTGGAAGCCATGGCGTTCCCTGTGCAGTTTCCCACGGGAGAGAACACGCTGGATGAAGAGCGTCCCATCAAACTTTCACCCAGCAGATACTTTAACGCCAGGCTTTTCGGGGCAGACACGCGGTTTGCCGAGGACCAGACTTACCTTTTCTTTGCGCAGTTTGTAACGGAGACGAACCTCGCGAGAGGAAGTATGTCGATACAAATGCGCAAAGGAAAGATGCGCACAAAAGACGGGCGTGCCATCAAAAACTCCATGCTCCAGGACAAAGAGGAGGTGGAGAGATTGATTCAGGCCAAAGAGGCCATGCGATTTATGCAGCCTCTGAGAGGCACACCCGCATATTGGAATAAAAGCCTGAGAGATTTGCATGCTATGCTCAGGCAACTCGGCAAACCGACGTTCTTTTTGACTTTTTCGGCAGCTGAGATGAGATGGCCTGAAATAATTGGGGTCATCAAATCTCAGCAAGGACAAACACTTGGTGACTTTTCCGAACTGGACTGGAAAGCCAAGTGTGACATTTTGCGCAGTAACCCTGTCACCGTTATGCGCATGTTTGAAAAACGTGTGGATGCCCTTATGGCAAAGTTGATCCTCTCACCAGCGCGGCCCATCGGCGAGGTGGAGGATTATTTTTACCGCGTGGAATTTCAGGCCCGCGGAAGCCCACACATTCACATGCTAGTGTGGGTCAAAGACGCCCCTGTGTACGGCGAGGACTTGGACCACACCGTATGCAGGTTCATTGACCGCCACATTTCCTGCCAGATGCCTGACCCCGAGAAGGACCCGGAGCTCCACAAAATCGTCTCGGAGGTTCAGGTACACAGCAGGAGCCACACCGGCTCTTGCCGAAAGGGAAACGTGGTGTGTCGTTATGGCTTCCCCAAGCTGCCGTTTGATATCACCTGGATCACGGGGCCCTTTGCTGCCGATGTGGAAATGGAAGATGGTCAAGACCAGGAAGAGGTGATGAAGGAACGGAGGGAGCAGATCCGTCGGCAGCAAAGGGAAGCAAAGGAAAAGCTTCGGCACCTGAGAGAGCTCCTCATGGATCCGAAGGCCTCCTTTGAGAGCTTGTCAGATCTCCTCCGTCGATGCGACTTGGAACACGACGCCTATCTGAAGTGCGCCGAAAATCTGACAAGCGGGAGCGTGGTCATGCTGAAGCGGCAGCCGAACGAATGTTGGGTTAACGCCTATAACCCAGACCTTCTCCGCGCTTGGAACGCAAACATGGACATCCAGTACGTCCTGGACGAGTACTGCTGTGCCATGTACATGATGTCGTACATCACCAAGCCGGAGCATGAGATGACCGAGATCCTGAACTCGGTCGTGAAGACCAGCAGAGAGTCTGCTTTCAACCAAAGTGAGGAAATGAGAAAGATCATGCAGGCCTATGCGAAGCACAGAGAGGTCAGCGCCCAGGAGGCAGTGGCTCGCACGTGCAGCTTGCCCCTGAAAAAGTGTTCGCGGTCTGTGATTTTCCTCTCGACGGACGAGGAAGCCATGAAGATGAGTCTTCCTATGAGTCGCCTGAAGGACATGGCACCTGACTCTGAAGAGGTCTGGATGTTGGGGGTACCTGACAAGTACCTGTTCAGACCAAAGACTCCCGAGTTTCAGGGGATGTGCCTGGCTGAGTTTGCATCAGACTACCGGGTAGTCTACGGCGAACAAGCACAGGGCCCCAGTGCCATTGCCCTTTTGTGTGACAAAGGACATATTGCCAAGAGGACAGCCGGAAAATCAGCAGTCGTTCGATATGCGCGCTTCTCTGAGACCAAGGCGCCAGAGAAACATTTCAGACGACTGCTAAAGCTGTACCTCCCCCACCGATCTGACGACGAACTCAACGACGGGGGTCGCACCTCGTACGAAGAGTTCTACAAATCCCGACGCGACGTCAAGGACATCGTGGAGCACAACAGGAAGCGATTCGAGGGACGAGGCGCAGGCATGGATAAGGCACTCCAGAACGTCCAGTTCGGTCCGGTCCTCAACGCTTGGAACACGTTCGCACCCGAGGTTGAGGCGGAACGGCAGGAGTGTCTTGAGCTCCGTGAAAAGATCCCAGAGGAGCAGGATGAAGACGCCGTGCCCGACTTTGAAGACCTGAATGTCGGTGAACCCCTTCCCCGAATCGAGGCGCCTCGGTTAAGTCCAGACTTTGTCCGCAAGATGTTTCAGAGTCTGAACGAGACCCAGGCGTGCGTCTTCTACGCTGTGCGCCAGTGGTGCCTTCGGCGTGTGTGGGGCCAAGATCCAGAACCGTTCCACTACTTTGTCTCTGGTGGAGCTGGTTGCGGTAAGTCCCACGTCATCAAGTGCATTCATGAGGAAGCAACGAGGATTCTGCGGCAGCTCCCGAGATTCCGGGACGCAGCTGACATGTCCCAGCCCACTGTCCTTCTGACTGCCTTCACGGGCACGGCAGCCTTTAACATCGCGGGCAAAACGTTGCACTCTGTCCTTAAGCTTCCCAGGTCCCTGGAACCGCCGTACCAGGGCCTGGGCAATGCACTTGATGAACTTCGAGCAACTTTGTCTTCGGTGGAAATTCTCATCATCGATGAAATTTCCATGGTTTCCAAGAAGCTGTTTGCCTACGTCAACTGGCGATTCCAGCAGCTCAAAGGAAACCGAAGACCTTTTGGCGGCATTTCCGTTCTTGCAGTCGGTGACTTTTACCAGCTGCCGCCGCTGGGCAGGGCCAAGCCGCTCTGTGTCTACGAGGAGACAGAGTTTGATCTCTGGAGAGAGCGCTTCACCATGGTCAACCTCACTGAGATCATGCGCCAGAAGGATGACCGAGCGTTCGCCGAACTCCTCAATCGACTGCGTGTCAAGCGCAAGCAAGATCCTCTGTGCGCTGCGGACAGAGGCTTGCTCATGAGAGCCGTCTCTGACGGCAAAGATTGCCCGCCAGGAACGCTGCACGTCTTTGCCACCAACAAGCAGGTAGATGGTCACAACGCAGCCACCGTGGCCTCCCTGCTTAAAGGGGACGTCAAAATAGCGGCCGAGGACTACAGGAAGGATGTCGCTACCGGCAGGAAGGTGCCTGTGCCCAACATCAAAGGCACCAAGAGAGATTTGCCTGACAGCATAATGGCAGCTGAAGGAGCAAGAGTTATGCTGATCAGGAATCTCAACGTGGAGGATGGCCTTGTCAATGGAACCTTTGGGACCATCTCCACCATTCTGCCTGACAGACGTGACCCTAAAGTCGTGAGCTTTCTTGGACTTAAACTGGATAATACCACAGCGGGACAGACTCTCCGCAAAAAGCTTCTGGGCCCCTCGGACGACTTGGTGTACGTCGAGAGATCCGAGGAGAGCATCGGTCGCAAGGGCGGAGTCGTGAGACGTCAGTTCCCCGTCAAGCTGGCCTTTGCGTGTACAGCCCACAAAGTTCAGGGAATGACGGTGACGTCGGCTGTCGTGAGCCTGAAACGCATGTTTCAGCCAGGCATGGCGTATGTGGCGCTTAGTCGCACCACTTCGCTTCAGGGTCTCACCATCACCGATTTTGATGAGACAAAAATCTATGCTGACCCTGCCATTACGACAGCTTTGGAAGACATGCACAGCGCGAGTTTTCAGAGTGTTACTCCGCTGTTGCACCGCTTCAACCGGACGGAGCGACCAGATGCAGAGGTGACAATCGTCCATCATAACACCCAAGGGCTTCCATCTCACATGGTGGACCTGAAGTTGCATCACGAACTCAGGTTGGCAGATGTGCTTTGTCTCACCGAGACACATCTGTCAGGGTCCTCTGTATCCTCGTCCTTTGATCTGGAGGGATACACTGTGTTTCACCGCAGCAGACAGGCGTCTTACACCACGTGCAGGGACATGGCGTCAAAGGCCGGGGGTGGAGTTGCCGTGTACTGCAGGAGCGCTCTGATGGCGGAGGCGCCGAGCTGCATGGGACGTGTCACAGATCTGGAATGTCTGGTCGTGAAGGTTGAGGTCCCAGTCAAAGTGCTAATAGCAACTGTGTATAGACCCCCAGATTTTGGTTTGCAAAAGTTTCTGCCAAACCTCAACGCTCTCTTGGACACATTGGAACTGTTGGATCACCACCCTATTGTTGTTTGTGGTGACTTCAATGAAGACCTCCTTTCTAGAGGCAAAAAAAGCATAAGAGATGCACTTCTGTCCAGGGGCTACAACCAATTGATCACAGAGTCTACCACAGACAAGAACACTGTGATTGATCACATTTACATTTCCCAACCTGAGAAATGTGTTCAGTCAGGTGTTCTCCAAACATATTATAGCTATCACAGCCCGGTCTATTGCATTTTGACTGACTAAAGCCTCACCAGCCAACACTGATTTTGTGTCACACACTCACTTTGTGACACATCAGCGTGTTGTGCTGTCCGATTTTACAGTTGTGTCACACGTGTTTTCATGTGGCACATTGTTCTGCTGTGTTTTGTTCTTGGTCTGATTTGTTCTTTGAGTTCCAGGCCTGAGGGAGGTGCAGGAGGTGCAGTGGTGAGATCAGACGTCCTCCCACAAGTCCCCTCCTCTCGGACGCCCAGTCCTTTTGGAAGTCTTCTACAGCCTCCCCATAGGCATGTCTCAGGTAGGAACAAGTGTTCAATAGATATTCGTTCTGATCGTGCACATCACTTTACTTAATTGTTGAAAAATGTCAAACTAATTGATATTAATTTGCTACTCTTGATTGTTCACCTTTTAGAATTTGGACTTGGCTTCCTGTGGTCCAGGGAGCGGGGTGTGTAGTGTGCAGTGTCGGCCGACGGCCTGTATAGGTCCGGTAACGACTGTAGCTCCACATCTGCTTCCACGACCTGCTACGACGGGACATGCCTCAGGTAAAAACCGCAGTACAGATTTGCACTTGTTTCACATTTCAATTTTCCCAGTTAATTTTGATCTTTTAACACCCACAGACAACACAGAAGACCTCCAGAAGGCTGAAAGAAAAGGCTGAATGTTGTAAATAAAAAATGTATAGTATATGAAAATTTTTCAAGTCTGAAGTGTCTTCTTTGGTTGCTATAATAGTACTACATGTACAGTATTTTGTATTGTATTGTTATATTGGTCCTTCTCTCTATGTATATGGGTCATTCCAGAATTGGAGGACAATTTAGGTATCCTAACCTTTGAAAAATCTACCCTTTATTTCATATTTTTCTGTCATGTATTTAGGAAAACCAGGTAGTAAGCCATCAAATAATGTGATTCGGCCAGCTCAGGTATTGGTTACACTTTTGATGAAATGTTTTATTTGATGTGTGCCATGCATAGTACAATCCTGTTATGAATACTCAGGAACCTGAAAAAGTTTTTTTTTTTCAAAATGTTTAATAAATCCTTTACCATTAAGTAAAGAAGGCCACATGCACATTGGATAATCATTTAATTTCAGTTAAGACTTGACCTCTATTAATTTAAGCAACTTTTGAACTCTGGCATGCCCAACTTTTCAATATTTGCGTGTTTTTTTGTATTAAATTGCAAATATTTGCTCAAATCTACCACAAATTAAATCATTCAAACCACTAAAAGGACAATAGGTCAGACCCTCATGAGTTTGGGAAAATCATTTAAGATTATTTTGATAAAAAATTAATTGGTAACGGTTGAAATTAGAGTAACAGGGTTGAATGGATCCATTACTACTTATTATAGATCATAACATAAATGTGATAAACAAATACTCAGGACCACAGGAATGTTGTTTAATAACATCTTATGCTGTGTATTAACCTGCAATGCCTATCATTCAATTTCTTTCATATTTCAAATATTAGGTTTTGGTGCTTTCTCTTTCATATAGGTGTAACTATAACAAGCTGGAATGTATGATATGAACATATTTTCAGTTGAGGATCAGTGAGTAGGAATGATACATCAACATGTCACTAAGACCACAACTGGATTTGATCAAATATTCAATAGTCAAACATGAAAACAGTGGTACTGTAGGCAGACAACTATAAAAATGAATGAGGATGTCAAAAGTAGTCATGAACTGATCAAGGTCAGGTTTAAATTTCGTGGCTGGCCAGAGCATCCCACACCTCTCTTGCAATGGCCAGATGACGTGAGGTAACATTCTCTGGAAGAGGAATGAGGGACAGCACATCCTCAAAGGGATACCAATGAAGATCATCCCTCAATGGCCAGAAGAAACGATTTTCCCCCACTCTGCATACATTTCACCTGGCAGTGGTGCGACAGACCGGAAAACGCCAGGTAAACCTCTCAGCTTCACACATCCTTAAGAGTGACTTCAATCCAAATTTTGAGCATGTGAGATCTTCATGTCTCTGCCTTTGAAAATAAAAGCACAGCACAATTTTAAAATAAAAGCCTGCGACGGACCGGAAAATGTCAGTTAAACCTCTCAGCTTCACACAGCGTTTAGAATAAATACGCCGCTCCGGACATGCACCCATCCCGAGCCCCTCCCACGATTTCCGCACCAGCGGGAATTGTCTAGTTAGGGGCTCGGGCTTCGACACAAGCCACTCTCCTCTCCATTGCAAAGCAATGGGAGGAGAGTGGCTCGTGGCGAAGCCACGAGCCACTATTGTTCTCCTGTGGCGTTTATTATTATTCCGTTTTATTCTTAACGTTTCCGCCGTTTTTCGGTCGCTAACTAGTCCGAGGGCTTTGAGAATACCAAAACAAATTATACATCAAAACGTGCGGCTTCATCGGGAATAGCGGGCTATGACTTTTCTAAGAAATTCGTCATTTTTTCGCAGAATTATTCGCAAAAACCTGCGAAAAAAGTCCCATAGGAAATGAATGGGGAGTGAAAAAAATCGGCTCAAAAAATCCACTATTTTCAAAACGCCACTCCTTCGCCATACGTTCACCTAGAAACTTCATTTAACCATCAAAACGCAGTGATTCTTCTTGTCTCCGCAGGAATGTAGTTTATGTCAGGCTGAGATTTACAGTTTTTGATCAGTGAGTCCTCAAAAAAGTGAAAATTCTCAAAATCTGCTCTGGTTAGAGTGCAGCATGTCAGTTGGTAGAGTGGAGGAGAGGTGAAAAATCCGCCTGAAAATTTGCCGATCGCATCGCCCTCACGACCAAACGATAAATGTCAGGGGAATGAAATTTGGTCAGATTGTAGACAAATTTCCTGGGATTTAAATGAATCCAAGTTTGAAGACCTAGCTCTTTCTGAAGGGAAATGGCAGGCAGCAGTTGAGACCAAAGTTGCACCGTTCTCTCCATAAGAACCAATGTAAACTGAATCATCTACCTCATGGAGAGACAGTGTTTTTTAAATCGCTGTAACTCGGTCATTTCTCACAATATTTGAAAAATAATTACATTTATGGAAAGCCACAGCCTTCCTCTCGCTCACGGTCATTTCGGTTTTAAGCTAGCATTCACGGTTAGCCCACAATTAGCGCCAGAACGAGACGTTGCGCGCTGCTGCTGAGAAGCACTTTTCTGCTGTCTGTGGCAGGCACCGTTGCTATGGGGGCCCATAGCAACCGCCCTTACACACGCGCAGGCATGCTCCCACGCACACACACAGACTCATTGGAGTGCCACACCCACCTTCACAGCCAATACCTCCACAGGAGCTGCATTTCAGCCTGAAAATCAGTTCAACCTCCCAGCTTCACACAGCCTTTAGAGCAGGGGTGTCAAACTCAGTTCCAACACACCTGATTCAAATGATCGGGCTCGTTATCAGGCTTCTGCTGATTATTTGAATCAGGTGTGTTGGAAGAAGGAAAGATCTAGAACATAGAGGATAGTTGACCTCCAGGAACTGAGTTTGACACCCCTGCTTTACAGTAACTCCAATCCAAATGTTGACCAGGAGAGATCTTCCTGTCATTGCCTTTCAAAATAAAAGCACAGCACAATTTCAAAATAAAAGCCTGCGATGGGCCTGAAAAGGCCAGTTTAACCTCTCAGCTTCACACAGCCTTTACAGTAACTCCCATCCAAATTTTGACCAGGTGAGATCTTCCTGTCTCTGCCTTTCAAAATAAAAGCACAGCACAATTTGCCAGTTAAACCTCGAAGGTTCACACAGCCTTTAGAGTAACTCCAATCCAAATTTTGACTAGGTGAGATCTTCCTGTCTCTGCCTTTCAAAATAAAAGCACAGCACAATTTCAAAATAAAAGCCTGTGACGGACCAAAAAATAACCCTTTCCTGCCCAGCTCCGGACATGCACACATCCCGAGCCCCTCCCACGATTTCCGCGTGCGGGAATTGTCTAGTTAGGGGCTCGGGCTTCGACACGAGCCACTCTCCTCTCCATTGCAAAGCAATGGGAGGAGAGTGGCTCGTGGCGAAGCCACGAGCCACTATTGTTCTCCTGCTGCGTTTATTATATTTTATTAATCACGTTTCCGCCGTTTTTCGATTCGTAACTAGTCCTAGGCCTTTGAGAAAACCAAAATAAATTATATATCAAAACGTGCGGCTTCATCGGGAATAGTGTGCTATGACTTTTCTAAGAAATTCGTCATTTTATCGCAGAATTATTCGCAAAAAACTGCGAAAAAAGTCCCATAGAAAATGAATGGGGACCGAAAAAATCGGCTCAAAAAATCCACTTTTTTCCAAACGCCACTGCTTCGCCATACGTTCACCGAGAAACTTCATTTAACCATCAAAACGCAGTGATTTTTCTTGTCTTCGCAGGAATGTATTTTATGTCAGGCTCAGATTTATAGTTTTTGATCAGTGAGTCCTCAAAAAAGTGAAAATTCTCAAAATCTGCTCTGGTTAGAGTGCGGCATGTCAGTTGGTAGAGTGGAGGAGAGGTGAAAAATTCGCCTGAAAATTTCCCGATCGTATCGCTCTCACGACCAAACGATAAATGTTAGGGGAATGAAATTTGGTCAGATTGTAGACAAATTTCCTGGGATTCAAATGAATCCAAGTTTGAAGACCTAGCTCTTTCTGAAGTGAAATGGCAGGCAGCAGTTTAGACCAAAGTTGCACCGTTCTCTCCATAAGAACCAATGTAAACTGAATCATCTGCCTCATGGAGAGAC
Organism: Acanthochromis polyacanthus; assembly: GCF_021347895.1. Lineage (NCBI taxonomy): Eukaryota > Metazoa > Chordata > Actinopteri > Pomacentridae > Acanthochromis > Acanthochromis polyacanthus. The sequence continues at coordinate 41,418,248 of NC_067125.1, read as the reverse complement.
AGTGTTTTTTAAATCGCTGTAACTCGGTCATTTCTCACAATATTTGGAAAATAATTACATTTATGGAAAGCCACAGCCTTCCTCTCGCTCACGGTCATTTTAGTTTTCAGCTAGCATTCACGGTTAGCCCACAATTAGCGCCAGAACGAGACATTGCGCGCTGCTCCTGAGAAGCACTTTTCTGCTGTCTGTGGCAGGCACCGTTGCTATGGTGGCCCATAGCAACCGCCCTTACACACGCGCAGGCATGGTCGCACGCACACACACAGACTCATTGGAATGCCACACCCACCTTCACACCCAATACCTCCACAGGAGCTGCATTTCAGCCTGAAAATCAGTTAAACCTCTCAGCTTCACACAGCCTTTAGAACAGGGGTGTCAAACTCAGTTCCAACACACCTGATTCAAATGATCAGGCTCGTTATCAGACTTCAGCTGGGATTAATGATGAGCTGATTATTTGAATCAGGTGTGTTGTAAGAAGGAAACATCTAGAACACAGAGGATAGTGGACCTCCAGGAACTGAGTTTGACACCCCTGCTTTACAGTAACTCCAATCCAAATTTTGACCGGGTGAGACCAATCCGTCTCTGCCTTTCAAAATAAAAGCACAGCAAAATTTCAAAATAAAAGCCTGTGAAAGCCTGCGATGTTCCTGAAAACACCAGTTAAACCTCTCAGCTTCACACAGCCTTTACAATAACTCCAATCCAAATTTTGACCAGGTGAGGTCTTCCTGTCTCTGCCTTTCAAAATAAAAGCACAGCACAATTTGCCAGTTAAACCTCTCAGCTTCACACAGCCTTTTCAGTAACTCCAATCCAAATTTTGACCAGGTGAGATCTTCTTGTCTCTGCCTTTCAAAATAAAAGCACAGCACAATTTCAAAATAAAAGCCTGCGACAGACTGGAAACACCAGTTAAACCTCTCAGCTTCACACAGCCTTTACAGTAACTCCAATTAAAATGTTGACCAGGTGAGACCTTCCTGTCTCTGCCTTTCAAAATAAAAGCACAGCACAATTTCAAAATAACGGCCTGCGACGGACTGGAAATGAAAGTTAAACCGCTCAGCTTCACACAGCCTTTACAGTAACTCCAATTAAAATGTTGACCAGGTGAGATCTTCCTGTCTCAGCCTTTCAAAATAAAAGCACAGCACAATTTCAAAATACAAGCCTGTGACGGACTGGAAACGCCAGTTAAACCTCTCAGCTTCACACAGCCTTTACAGTAACTCCAATCCAAATTTTGACCAGGTGAGGTCTTCCTGTCTCTTCTTTTCAAAATAAAAGCACAACACAATTTCAAAATAAAAGCCTGCGATGAACCGGAAAACACCAGTTTAACCTCTCAGCTTCACCCAGCCTTTACAGTAACTCCAATCCAAATTTTGAGCAGGTGAGATCTTCCTGTCATTGACTTTCAAAATAAAAGCACAGCACAATTTCAAAATAAAAGCCTGCGACAGGCTGGAAAAGCCAGTTCAACCTCTCAGCTTCACACAGACTTTAGAGCAACTCCAATCTAAATTTTGACCAGGTCCAATCTTCTTGTCTCTTCCTCTCAAAATAAAAGCACAGCACAATTTGCCTGTTAGACTTCTCAGCTTCACACAGCCTTTACAGTAACTCCAATCCAAATTTTGACCAGGTGAGATGTTCTTGCCTCTCGTGCTCTGCTCCGGACATGCACACATCCCGAGCCCCTCCCACGATTTCCGCGAGCGGGAATTGTCTAGTATTTCCATTACTACCCCAATATCATTTTTTCTTCACGTTTCCGCCGATTTTCGGTCGCTAACTCGTCCCAGGGCTTTGAGAAAACCAAAGCAAATTATATATGAAAACGTGCGGCTTCATCGGGAATAGTGTGCTATGACTTTTCTAAGAAATTCGTCATTTTTTCGCAGAATTATTCGCAAAAAACTGCGAAAAAAGTCCCATAGAAAATGAATGGGGAGTGAAAAAAATCGGCTTGAAAAATCCACTGTTTTCCAAACGCCACTCCTTCGCCATACGTTCACCTAGAAACTTCATTTAACCATCAAAACGCAGTGATTTTTCTTGTCTCCGCAGGAATGTATTTTATGTCAGGCTGACATTTACAGTTTTTCATCAGTGAGTCCTCAAAAAAGTGAAAATTCTCAAAATCTGCTCTGGTTAGAGTGCGGCATGTCAGTTGGTAGAGTGGAGGAGAGGAGAAAAATCCGCCTGAAAATTTCCCGATCGCATCGCCCTCACGACCAAACGATAAATGTTAGGGGAATGAAATTTGGTCAGATTGTAAACAATTTTCCTGGGATTCAAATGAATCCAAGTTTGAAGACCAAGCTCTTTCTGAAGTGAAATGGCAGGCAGCAGTTTAGAGCAAAGTCGCACCGTTCTCTCCATAAGAACCAATGTAAACTGGATCATCTGCCTTATGGAGGGACAGTGTTTTTTAAATCGCTGTAACTCGGTCATTTCTCACAATATTTGGAAAATAATTACATTTATGGAAAGCCACGGCCTTCCTCTCGCTCACGGTCATTTCGGTTTTCAGCTAGCATTAACGGTTAGCCCACAATTAGCGCCAGAACGAGACGTTGCGCGCTGCTGCTGAGAAGCACTTTTCTGCTGTCTGTGGCAGGCACCGTTGCTATGGTGGCCCATAGCAACCGACCTTACACACGCGCAGGCATGCTCCCACGCACACACACAGACTCATTGGTGTGCCACACCCACCTACACCCAATACCTCCACAGGAGCTGAATTTCAGCCTGAAAATCAGTTCAAACTCTCAGCTTCACACAGCCTTTAGAGCAGGGGTGTCAAACTCAGTTCCAACACACCTGATTCAAATGATCAGGCTCGTTATCAGGCTTCTGCTGAGCTTGATGATGAGCTGATTATTTGAAACAGGTGTGTTGGAAGAGAGAAACATCTAGAACATAGAGGATAGTTGACCTCCAGGAACTGAGTTTGACACCCCTGCTTTAGAGTAACTCCAATCCAAATGTTCACCAGGTGAGATCTTCCTTTCTTTCCCTTTCAAAATAAAAGCACAGCACAATTTCAAAATAAAAGCCAGCTATGGGCCTGAAAACACCAGTTAAACCTCTCAGCTTCACACAGCCTTTACAATAACTCCTATCCAAATTTTGACCAGGTGAGATCTTCCTGTCTCTGCCTTTCAAATTAAAAGCACAGCACAATTTACCAGTTAAACCTCTCAGCTTCACACAGCCTTTAGAGTATCTCCAATCCAAATTTTGACCAGGTGAGATCTTCATGTCTCTGCCTTTGAAAATAAAAGCACAGCACAATTTTAAAATAAAAGTCTGTGACGGACCGGAAAATGTCACCAAAACCCCTCAGCTTCACACAGCCTTTACAGTAACTCCAATCCAAATTTTGACCAGGTGAGATCTTCTTGCCTCTCCTGCGCTGCTCAGGACATGCACCCATCCCGAGCCCCTCCCACGATTTCCGCGTGCGGGAATTGTCTAGTTAGGGGCTCGGGCTTCGACACGAGCCACGAGCCACTATTGTTCTCCTGTGAAAAAGGCGTTTATTATCTTTTCTTCCTCACGTTTCCGCCGTTTTTCGATTCGCTTCTCGTCCTAGGCCTTTGAGAAAACCCAAATAAACTATACATCAAAACGTGCGGCTTCATCGGGAATAGTGTGCTATGACTTTTCTAAGAAATACGTCATTTTTTCGCAGAATTAATCGCAAAAAACTGCCAAAAAATCCCATAGAAAATGAATGGGGACCGAAAAAAATCGGCTCAAAAAATCCACTTTTTTCCAAATGCCACTGCTTCGCCATACGTTCACCTAGAAACTTCATTTAACCATCAAAACGCAGTGATTTTTCTTGTCTCCGCAGGAATGTAGTTTATGTCAGGCTGAGATTTACAGTTTTTCATCAGTGAGTCCTCAAAAAAGTGAAAATTCTCAAAATCTGCTCTGGTTAGAGTGCGGCATGTCAGTTGGTAGAGTGGAGGAGAGGAGAAAAACTCGCCTGAAAATTTCCCGATCGCATCGCCCTCACGACCAAACGATAAACGTTAGGGGAATGAAATTTGGTCAGATTGTAGACAATTTTCCTGGGATTCAAATGAATCCAAGTTTGAAGACCTATCTCTTTCTGAAGTGAAATGGCAGGCAGCAGTTTAGACCAAAGTCGCACCGTTCTCCCCATTAGAACCAATGTAAACTGAATCATCTGGCTCATGGAGGGACAGTGTTTTTTTAAATCGCTGTAACTCGGTCATTTCTCACAATATTTGGAAAATAATTACATTTATGGAAAGCCACAGCCCTCCTCTCGCTCACGGTCATTTCGGTTTTCAGCTAGCATTCACGGTTAGCCCACACTTCGCGCCAGAACGAGATGTTGCGCGCTGCTGCTGAGAAGCACTTTTCTGCTGTCTGTGGCAGGCACCGTTGCTATGGGGGCCCATAGCAACCGCCCTTACACACGCGCAGGCATGCTCGCACGCACACACACAGACTCATTGGTGTGCCACACCCACCTTCACACCCAATACCTCCACAGGAGCTGCATTTCAGCCTGAAAATCACTGAAACCTCTCAGCTTCACACAGCCTTGAGAGCAGGGGTGTCAAACTCAGTTCCAACACACCTGATTCAAATGATCAGGCTCGTTATCAGGCTTCTGCTGAGCTTAATGATGAGCTGATTATTTGAATCAGGTGTGTTGGAACAGGGAAACATCTAAAACATAGAGGATAGTGGACCTCGAGGAACTGAGTTTGACACCCCTGCTTTAGAGTAACTCCAATCCAAATGTTGACCAGGTGAGATCTTCATGTCTTTCCCTTTCAAAATAAAAGCACAGCACAATTTCAAAATAAAAGCCTGTGATGGGCCTGAAAACACCAGTTAAACCTCTCAGCTTCACACAGCCTTTACAATAACTCCAATCCAAATTTTGACCAGGTGAGATCTCCCTGTCTCTGCCTTTCAAAATAAAAGCACAGCACAATTTCTAAATAAAAGCCTGCGATGGGCCTGAAAACACCAGTTAAACCTCTCAGCTTCACACAGCCTTTACTCCAATCCAAAGTTTAACCAGGTCTGATCTTCCTGTCTCTGCCTTTCAAAATAAAAGCACAGTACAATTTCAAAATAAAGGCCTGCGACGGACTGGAAATGCAAGTTAAACCGCTCAGCTTCACACAGCCTTCACAGTAACTCCAATGTAAATGTTGACCAGGTGAGATCTTCCTGTCTCTTCCTTTCAAAATAAAAGCACAGCACAATTTCAAAATAAAAGCCTGCGACAGACGGAAAACGCCAGTTAAACCTCTCAGCTTCACACAGCCTTTACTCTGATCCAATTTTTGACCAGGTGAGATCTTCCTGTCTCTGCCTTTCAAACGAAAAGCACAGCAAAATTTCCAAATAAAAGCCTATGACAGACTGGAAAGCGCCAGTTAAACCTCTCAGCTTCACACAGCCTTTACAGTAACTCCAATCCAAATTTTGACCACGTGAGATCTTCCTGTCATTGTCTTTGAAAATAAAAGCACAGCACAATTTCAAAATAAAAGTCTGCGACAGGCTGGCAACGCCAGTTCAACCTCTCAGCTTCACACAGCCTTTAGAGTAACTCCAATCCAAATTTTGACCAGGTCTGATCTTCTTGTCTCTTCCTCTCAAAATAAAAGCACAGCACAATTTGCCTGTTAGACTTCTCAGCTTCACTCAGCCTTTACAGTAACTCCAATCCAAATTTTGACCACGTGAGATCTTCTTGCCTCTCGTGCGCTGCTCCGGACATGCACACATCCCGAGCCCCTCCCACGATTTCCGCGTGCGGGAATTGTCTAGTATTTTCTTCACGTTTCCGCCGTTTTTCGATTCGCTTCTTGTCCTAGGGCTTTGAGAAAACCAAAATAAATTATATATCAAAACGTGCGGCTTCATCGGGAATAGTGTGCTATGACTTTTCTAAGAAATTCGTCATTTATTCGCAGAATTATTCGCAAAAAACTGCGAAAAAAGTCCCATTGAAAATGAATGGGGAGTGAAAAAATTCGGCTCAAAAAATCCACTTTTTTCCAAACGCCACTCCTTCGCCATACGTTCACCTAGAAACTTCATTTAACCATCAAAACGCAGTGATTTTTCTTGTCTCCGCAGGAATGTAGTTTATGTCTGGCTGAGATTTACAGTTTTTGATCAGTGAGTCCTCAAAAAAGTGAAAATTCTCAAAATCTGCTCTGGTTAGAGTGCGTGATGTCAGTTGGTAGAGTGGAGGAGAGGAGAAAAATCCGCCTGAAAATTTCACGATCGCATCGCCCTCACGACCAAACGATAAACGTTAGGGGAATGAAATTTGGTCAGATTGTAGACAATTTTCCTGGGATTCAAATGAATCGAAGTTTGAAGACCTATCTCTTTCTGAAGTGAAATGGCAGGCAGCAGTTTAGACCAAAGTTGCACCGTTCTCCCCATTAGAACCAATGTAAACTGAATCATCTGGCTCATGGAGGGACAGTGTTTTTTAAATCGCTGTAACTCGGTCATTTCTCACAATATTTGGAAAATAATTACATTCATGGAAAGCCACAGCCCTCCTCTCGCTCACGGTCATTTCGGTTTTCAGCTAGCATTCACGGTTAGCCCACAATTAGCGCCAGAACGAGACGTTGCGCGCTGCTGCTGAGAAGCACTTTTCTGCTGTCTGTGGCAGGCACCGTTGCTATGGGGGCCCATAGCAACCGCCCTTACACACGCGCAGGCATGCTCCCACGCACACACACAGACTCATTGGTGTGCCACACCCACCTTCACACCCAATACCTCCACAGGAGCTGCATTTCAGCCTGAAAATCAGTTCAAACTCTCAGCTTCACACAGCCTTTAGAGCAGGGGTGTCAAACTCAGTTCCAACACACCTGATTCAAATGATCAGGCTCGTTATCAGGCTTCTGCTGAGCTTGATGATGAGCTGATTATTTGAAACAGGTGTGTTGGAAGAGGGAAAGATCTAGAACATAGAGGATAGTTGACCTCCAGGAACTGAGTTTGACACCCCTGCTTTAGAGTAACTCCAATCCAAATGTTGACCAGGTGAGATCTTCCTTTCTTTACCTTTCAAAATAAAAGCACAGCACAATTTCAAAATAAAAGCCAGCTATGGGCCTGAAAACACCAGTTAAACCTCTCAGCTTCACACAGCCTTTACAATAACTCCAATCCAAATTTTGACCAGGTGAGATCTTCCTGTCTCTGCCTTTCAAAATACAAGCACAGCACAATTTCTAAATAAAAGCCTGCGACAGACTGGAAATGCCAGTTCAACATCTCAGCTTCACACAGCCTTTAGAACAGGGGTGTCAAACTCAGTTCCAACACACCTGATACAAATGATCAGGCTCGTTATCAGGCTTCTGCTGAGCTTAATGATAGCTAATCATTTGAATCAGGTGTGTTGTAAGAAGGAAACATCTAGAACACAGAGGATTGTGGTCCTCCAGGAACTGAGTTTGGCACCCCAGCTTTACAGTAACTCCAATCCAAATTTTGACCAGGTGAGATCTTCCTGTCTCTGCCTTTCAAATTAAAAGCACAGCACAATTTGCCAGTTCAACCTCTCAGCTTCACACAGCCTTTAGAGTATCTCTAATCCAAATTTTGACCAGGTGAGATCTTCATGTCTCTGCCTTTGAAAATAAAAGCACAGCACAATTTTAAAATAAAAGTCTGTGACGGACCAGAAAATATCACCAAAACCTCTCAGCTTCACACAGCCGTTAGAATAAATACGCCTCTCCGGACATGCACACATCCCGAGCCCCTCCCACGATTTCCGCGAGCGGGAATTGTCTAGTTAGGGGCTCGGGCTTCGACACGAGCCACTCTCCTCTCCATTGCAAAGCAATGGGAGGAGAGTGGCTCGTGGCGAAGCCACGAGCCACTATTGTTCTCCTGCTGCGTTTATTATTAGGGGCTCGGGGCTGCAGTATGCAGCCCGAGCCACTATTGTTCTCCTGTTGGCGTTTATTATTATTCACGTTTCCGCCGTTTTTCGGTCACTAACTCGTCCTAGGGCTTTGAGAAAACCAAAGTAAATTATATATCAAAACGTGCGGCTTCATCGGGAATAGTGTGCTATGACTTTTCTAAGAAATTCGTCATTTTTTCGCAGAATTATTCGCAAAAAACTGCAAAAAAAGTCCCATAGGAAATGAATGGGGACTGAAAAAAAATGGCCTTGAAAAATCCACTGTTTTCCAAACGCCACTCCTTCGCCATACGTTCACCTAGAAACTTCATTTAACCATCAAAACGCAGTGATTTTTCTTGTCTACACAGGAATGTATTTTATGTCAGGCTGAGATTTACGGTTTTCAATCAGTGAGTCCTCAAAAAAGTGAAAATTTTCAAAATTTGCTCTGTTTAGAGTGCGGCATGTCGTTGGTAGAGTGGAGGAGAGGTGAAAAATTCGCCTGAAAATTTTACGATTGCATCGCCCTCACGACCAAACGATAAGAGATAGGAGAATGAAATTTGGTCAGATTGTAAACCATTTTCCTGGGATTCAAATGAATCCAAGTTTGAAGACCTAGCTCTTTCTGAAGAGAAATGGCAGGCAGCAGTTTAGACCAAAGTCGCACCGTTCTCTCCATAGGAACCAATGTAAACTGAATCATCTGCCTCATGGAGGGACAGTGTTTTTTAAATCGCTGTAACTCGGTCATTTCTCACAATATTTGAAAAATAATTACATTTATGGAAAGCCACGGCCTTCCTCTCGCTCACGGTCATTTCGGTTTTCAGCAAGCATTCACGGTTAGCCCACAATTAGCGCCAGAACGAGACGTTGCGCGCTGCTGCTGAGAAGCACTTTTTTGCTGTCTGTGGCAGGCACCGTTGCTATGGGGGCCATAGCAACCGCCCTTACACACGCGCAGGCATGTTTGCACGCACACACACAGACTCATTGGAGTGCCACACCCACCTTCACACCCAATACCTCCACAGGAGCTGCATTTCAGCCTGAAAATCAGTTCAACCTCTCAGCTTCACACAGCCTTTAGAGCAGGGGTGTCAAACTCACTTCCAACACACCTGATTCAAATGATCAGGCTCGTTATCAGGCTTTTGCTGAGCTTAATTATAGTGTATCATTTGAATCAGGTGTGTTGTAAGCAGGAAACATCTTGAACTAAGAGGATAGTGGACCTCCAGAAAAAGAGTTTGACACCCCTGCTTTACAGTAACTCCAAACCAAATTTTTACCAGCTGAGATCTTCCTGTCTTTGCCTTTCAAAATAAAAGGACAGCACAATTTCAAAATAAAAGCCTGCGACGGACTGAAAACTCCAGTTAAACCTCTCAGCTTCACACAGCCTTTACTCCAATCCAAATTTTAACCAGGTCTGATCTTCCTGTCTCTGCCTTTAAAAATAAAAGCACAGCACAATTTCAAAATAAAAGCCTGCAACAGACCAAAAAATGCAAGTTAAACCTCTCAGCTTCACACAGCCTTTAGAGTAACTCCAATCCAAATGTTGACCAGGTGAGATCTTCCTGTCTTTCCCTTTCAAAATAAAAGCACAGCACAATTTCAAAATAAAAGCCTGCGATGGTCCTGAAAACATCAGTTAAACCTCTCAGTTTCACACAGTCTTTACAATAACACCAATCCAAATTTTGACCAGGTGAGATCTTCCTATCTGTGCCTTTCAAAATAAAAGCACAGCACAATTTGCCAGTTAACCCTTTCAGCTTCACACAGCCTTTAGAGTAACTCCAATCCAAATTTTGACCATGTGAGATCTTCATGTCTCTGCCTTTGAAAATTAAAGCACAGCACAATTTTAAAATAAAAGCCTGCGAAGGACCGGAAAATGCCAGTTAAACCTCTCAGCTTCACACAGCGTTTAGAATAAATACGCCGCTCCGAACATGCACCCATCCCGAGCCCCTCCCACGATTTCCGCACCAGCGGGAATTGTCTAGTTATATTTTCTTCACGTTTCCGCCGTTTTTCGATTCGCTTCTTGTCCTAGGGCTTTGAGAAAACCAAAATAAATTATATATCAAAACGTGCGGCTTCATCGGGAATAGTGTGCTATGACTTTTCTAAGAAATTCGTCATTTATTCGCAGAATTATTCGCAAAAAACTGCGAAAAAAGTCCCATTGAAAATGAATGGGGAGTGAAAAAATTCGGCTCAAAAAATCCACTTTTTTCCAAACGCCACTCCTTCGCCATACGTTCACCTAGAAACTTCATTTAACCATCAAAACGCAGTGATTTTTCTTGTCTCCGCAGGAATGTATTTTATGTCAGGCTGACATTTACAGTTTTTGATCAGTGAGTCCTCAAAAAAGTGAAAATTCTCAAAATCTGCTCTGGTTAGAGTGCGGCATGTCAGTTGGTAGAGTGGAGGAGAGGAGAAAAATCCGCCTGAAAATTTCCCGATCGCATCGCCCTCACGACCAAACGATAAATGTTAGGGGAATGAAATTTGGTCAGATTGTAAACAATTTTCCTGGGATTCAAATGAATCCAAGTTTGAAGACCTAGCTCTTTCTGAAGGGAAATGGCAGGCAGCAGTTTAAAGCAAAGTCGCACCGTTCTCTCCATAAGAACCAATGTAAACTGGATCATCTGCCTCATGGAGGGACAGTGTTTTTTAAATCGCTGTAACTCGGTCATTTCTCACAATATTTGGAAAATAATTACATTTATGGAAAGCCACGGCCTTCCTCTCGCTCACGGTCATTTCGGTTTTCAGCTAGCATTAACGGTTAGCCCACAATTAGCGCCAGAACGAGACGTTGCGCGCTGCTGCTGAGAAGCACTTTTCTGCTGTCTGTGGCAGGCACCGTTGCTATGGTGGCCCATAGCAACCGCCCTTACACACGCGCAGGCATGCTCCCACGCACACACACAGACTCATTGGTGTGCCACACCCACCTTCACACCCAATACCTCCACAGGAGCTGCATTTCAGCCTGAAAATCAGTTCAACCTCTCAGCTTCACACAGCCTTTAGAGCAGGGGTGTCAAACTCAGTTCCAACACACCTGATTCAAATGATCAGGCTCGTTATCAGGCTTCTGCTGAGCTTGATGATGAGCTGATTATTTGAAACAGGTGTGTTGGAAGAGGGAAAGATCTAGAACATAGAGGATAGTTGACCTCCAGGAACTGAGTTTGACACCCCTGCTTTAGAGTAACTCCAATCCAAATGTTGACCAGGTGAGATCTTCCTTTCTTTACCTTTCAAAATAAAAGCACAGCACAATTTCAAAATAAAAGCCAGCTATGGGCCTGAAAACACCAGTTAAACCTCTCAGCTTCACACAGCCTTTACAATAACTCCAATCCAAATTTTGACCAGGTGAGATCTTCCTGTCTCTGCCTTTCAAAATACAAGCACAGCACAATTTCTAAATAAAAGCCTGCGACAGACTGGAAATGCCAGTTCAACATCTCAGCTTCACACAGCCTTTAGAGTAACTCCAATCCAAATTTTGACCAGGTCAGATCCTCCCTCCATGCAGTCAATAAGATCAGCACAGTGAAGCTGGCGCACCCGCTGTGCCTCTTTCACTTCCTCCTGTAATTTGCAAATCCATTTTTCTCAAGGAATTCTACAAAATCAATAGATCTTGGGTGGCTTTTCACCAATCTTCAGCACCTCATTGTCTTCACAGTCATGAGTCTAAATAGATGGAACATTCCAAGATAAACATATCAGAACTACACTGAATGTTTATTTATATAGTCGGTGGTCTTCCAAATGTCCATTTTTTGTCAGTTTGTAAAGGATGCTGCTGACGCAAGCAGCAAGAGTTTCACAAGTTCATGGTGACAATAAGTGAAATTTTGAAAAAGAAAACACTTAATATGTCTTCAAATATCATCTATTATAATATGCATCTCTGTCTCTGTTCAACTATGGGGATTTTTTTTATTAAAGTCTAGATCTCAGTTAGTTCTGATATTATTTCAAGATAGCCCTTGGTCTCTGATCTGCAGTGCCGATGTACGATTTATAATATTAGTGTAACTGTTTATTATTGTGTGTCAGGCTGATGACCATTGATTCAAACTTTCTAATAACATCAAACAAAGGACAAACATGACAAATACTCTGGTGTGCTTCCTACTGAGACCATTCAGTGGGCCTTAAACCAAGGCTGCCTGTTAGGGTTATTGGTGACAACACTGTCCTTTGAAGAAGGTCTTAATTACACATACATGTAAAGTCGCCATATTATATCACTCATTGTGTTGTTGTCACATATTCTTGCATCTGTGTCTTCATCATCTGTTCTTTTCTGCTTCAGTCAGAAAACAGGTGAAACACTTTCCCTCCTTAGTGAAATGGGCAAACCTTCTCCCATGCCTGAAGAAACAAAAAATAAACTAAGAAAAATAGTCATAACGCTGAAACGGCCAGCTTGGGATACAATATAACAATATTTTTATCTAACAAAGAAATCTAATCTCCTTTGTTAGATCTCTTTGATCTAACAAAGGTTAAATCAATCATATCCTTCCAGGATTAGGTTTTCCATAATAACAGAAGACCACCATCTCCGCAGAACTGGCATGTCATCCTTATAGGAAGAGCACATTCCACAAATCCACAATGATTAACTTCATGTACATGTATGTTGCTGTTACTTTAAATATCCACACTAGTTTGTCAAACTTACAGGAACTGTAACCATCAAATTATTGGTTCAACTTACAACAGTGCAGTCAAATGGAGCACCAAGAATGAGGTACCAGGCGTACTGTGTCAGAAACATTAAACAGGTTAAGGTACTGAAAATATGTTCAGCTAATTGGAAAGTTCCATGTTTTGAAAGCTTACCATTATCATAAAAATGCCACAGTCACTTGCATGTGTCTGTCTCGGAAGACCCTGCACCACGATAGTAGAACAAATATCAAAATGTATCTAATACAATTTATTTTAAAAAGCATGGTATCATGATGTTGCTTTGATGGGCCAAGTCAGTTTATATGGGGGTGTATATTAATTCTAAAAAAGTTTTAAGCAAAATAGTTACAATATTCACTGCAAGCCACCCTCTTTTTGGGACACAGCAACAGAGGACACTAGGGCCGTCCCAAACGACGCGTCGACGAGTCGTCTGAGCACGATACGTCATCAAAAGTGAAAGTGAGAGCACAATGCACCAGAAATTCCCTTCCGACCGGAGCGCGGAACGCGGATGAACATCGGCACGGCATCGTGCATGTATTATGTATGCACGATGCAGCGCGGATGTCCGCGTTTAGATACAGCTGTACAGTAAACGCTGACATCCATGTTTACGATAGAACGCGGACATCCGCACTGCAGCGTGCATACATAATACATGCATGATGCCGCGCCGACGTTCATCCGTGTTCCGCGCTCCGGTCGGAAGGGAATTTCTGGTGCATTGCGCGCTCACTTCCGCTTTTGATGTCGACGCATCGTTTGGGACAGCACGAGAGGACACTTGATTCCCATAAATGCAGTTGTATCTTCTGATGAAGTAATGCAATCTTGAAGACTGTTACCTCTATGTCTTTGCCTGTTTGTCAAATAAATTAATATTAATTGATCAAAAATAATTGTAAAATACAATAAAATAAGTAAATAAAATATATTAAATGAATACAGAAATAAATCAAAAAGACTTGTAGTTAAAAATAATAATATAATAAAGCTTAAAATAAGTACATGAAAACAATGATAAACAAAATATAGTTCAGGCAAACATTAAGTGAAAAATTCAAAAACAATTAAAAAATAAAAATGCAAAATTTAGTGTTCTTCATTAGAAATGTCATTAAAATGACATAAAAATAACAATAATGCAAAACAAAATGAAAATTATTTTAAAACTTAAAAAACAACAAAATATTCATGATAAAATAAAAAAGAATTAAATAAAAATCTGAAACACAAAAATGTAAAACTACAAAGAAAAATAAATCTAATGAATAAAACTGAAATATAAATGCTAAATATTAATTTCCATCATAAATACAATAACAAAATACATAAATAAATAAAATATATTAAAATGATAAAACAAATCCAAAATGCATATAACAGAAATGAAATAAAATAAAGTTGAAAATACAATAAGTTTTATAAAATAAAAGTAAGAAACAGTTAAAAAAAACACAATAGTGCAAAAATAAAAATACTAATAACTTTTATAATTAAAAATAACTACAATAAAATATTCACAATAAAATAAAAAATAGTAAATTAAAAAAATCCAAAAGTCAAATATTAAATCACAAAAAATAAAATGAAAAATGTAAAGAATAAAATTAAAGCAAAAAATAGAAATGCTAAATATTAATTACATATTTTAAAAAATTTAATTAAATTAACCATTAAATAAAACAACAAAAAATGGTAAAGTACATAAAATGTATCAAAATAGTAACATAAATAAATAAAAAATACATTTAATTAAAATAATAATAAAGTAAGTCTGAAAACAAAAGGTGAAGTTAAATGTGTTAGATCAACCCCCAGGAGAGCAACGCCTGTTTATGGAAATTTGATAATTGAACTGGTATTTTTGTCAATTTAATAATTACATTTAAGTAAAACATGAATTCCTCCTAATTTTTTGAATACATAATTTGGTATTGCATTCCACATTTTAACATTTTCTCTTATGAGGCGACATAACCAATTAATTTTGAACATATTATTCATATTATTAATAGATAGAGATAGATAGATAGATACTTTATTCATCTCTGAAGAGAAATTCACAGTTCCAGCAGCATGAAAGGTAAGAAAAAAAAAACATCAGAGCATGCAAGTTACAAATAAGACTTTAAAATACAAAGTTGTCATCCATGGGTGGGCTTGAACCACCAACCTTTTGATTGCTAGCTGACCGCTGACCGCTAGCTGACCACATTAACCAACTGCACCACAGAGACCATATATAAACTTGTCCATGTTATCAGTCATTAGTTAATTTCATCCTCTTCTGTTCACATATGGTTGTAATATTCTCTTTCTATGACTCTTTGGCTGTGTCCGAAATGGCATACTAACGTACTACATACTACATACTCAATGAGTATATACTGTATACTACGTACTATAAATATGATTAGAATGCCTACCGTTCACACTGTAGTATACTACTACGTTTCCCATAATGCATTTCAAACCTCCAACGACAAAAACCGGAAGTACGGCTATCTACTGACACACACACACTGCAGACAGAACCTTCTGGAAAAAAACCCTCTCCCAACGGGCGCCCGGCAACAGCCTAGCAACACCAATCAGCGGTGGCATCGAGGCACCGGTGCACGTTCATTGGCACTTCTTTCAGACAAAGCCGCTGGCCGCTGGCCGCCAACGCCCTTTTTTCGGTTCCATTGAGAGGTAAGGCTGCATACTTTTTCTCCTCCCTGCTAGCTTTAGCATAGGCTGATTCTGCACTATATCCTATTAAATATTATGCTCCAACTGAATCTAAATGCTAAGGGTAACAGTAGAAATGCATACTGAATGCTCTTTTGCCTCATAGTGTGGTTAAACCGGAGCTTTTGTGCATTTTCCCAGTCGGTGCTGGTGAGGGAGTGTGAATAAACTCTGCTAGCTTTAGCTGACTGTAGGCCTGTTTGTGCTATGCTGTTTGGTTTGTGCTCTAAATGAATGGGAATGCTGAAGGTACCAACAGAAAACATATACTTGATACTGATGTGAGGAAACAATTTTTAAAGGAGATGTAGGATAACTTTGCACCTCTTTGTATTTGCTTTGGTCATGTTCAAGTTGCCGTAAGAGCTTGAGGACGTTTTAATTGGCGTCAATGTCCAACGGTTGTCTTTGTAAAATGTTGCTGCAATGGATAAAATAGCCTTTTTCTGCCTCATAATGTTTGTTTGGAAAATAGCGTGGTTAAACCGGAGCTTTCATGCATTTTTCCAGTCTCTTGGTGAGGGAGTGTGAAGTGCCTTTCTCCCTCAACTTCTAGCTTTGTTTGTTCACTTGAGTTGCACAGTTCGGTTTTGTGCTCTAAATGAATAGGGATCCTGACGGTCAGAGCAGAAAAATGTAAACTTGACGCTGATATGTAGAAATGATGATTAAAGAATATGTAGTAGTATTTGCTTTGGTCATGTTCAAGTTGCTATATGTGCTTTGGGACGTTTTAATTTGCATCTATGTAGAACGGTTGTCTTTGTAAAATGGTGCTGTGATATGTCTTCTACCTCATAGTGTTTTCTGTAAAATAGTGTGGTTAAACAGGAGCTTTGCTATAACTGTTTTAGTCTTGCAAAATGGTGCTGTGTGCACTTTCACAGGAATTTTGATGTTTACATTAATTAAGGTGCCAGTGATTTGTTCCATCATGTTATAATCAGTTCTATCAGTCATTTAGGACATCATGATGAGTATAATATCGTTTATTTAAGGCATGTTGCATGATTAAATGTTTTAGTGCTTTCATTCAGTAGGCTTTGTCTGATCTTGTTGTGTTTTAAAATAGTTGTTTCGGTTTCTGAGTCAGCAGTGACAGATTTTTTTCTCTGATTAAAAAAAAAACATAGCGAGGACATTCGATGTGTTGTGTATACATGTTTTTCTGCTCATATTGGTGATAACTGTTTTATAGCAGTGGTTTCAGACAAGTGACAGAGTTTGGGTTTTTTTTTCTTTTAAGATTTTCACTATGATGTAAGTGTCTTAGTCTTGTAAAATGAAGCTGTTATGGCATGTCTTTTGTGCCTGGATGTGTTTGATTAAAAATAGTTTGTTTAAATGGGAGATGTAAATCATATTTCTTTGTCGCGGTGAGGATATGAATCATGTGCAATCACACTGAATTGTTGAAGTATATTCCTCTGTCAACTCCTCCAGCTTTTGCATTTGACTACATCAGCCACTATGTTGTATTTGTCGCTATATCATATCTATGTTAAATTGGTACTTTATACTGCTAACTTATCTTCAGCTGGTGCGGTCACCATGGTGACCAGCTGCTAGGCTCACATACCCAGGGGGAGAAATCAGCTGTTTTCTGCAGCTCTGGCTCTGAAACAGCTTCTGAACAGCTGCTAATTACAGAAAAACTGCAAATTCTATCTGAAACCAAAATATTTGTGAATAACACAAGGACCTGGGGAGCCAGCACATCTGTACTTTTTGTCCATACTATCAGAAATGTTACGGCAGTCCTGTTTCTGTGATAACTGTGGTCTTATTCACTGTGACATTTATGACTTTAAGTGAATGGGAATGCTTAAGGTCACAGTACAAATTTATACTTGATGCTGATGTGAGGAAACAATGATTAAAGGAGATGTTGTATGACTATAAATGTTGTGGTATTTGCTTTGGTCATGTTCGAGTTGCTATATGTGCTTTGGGACGTTTTAATTTGCATCTATGTCCAACAGTTGTCTTTGTGAAATGGTGCTGTGATGGATAAAATATCTCTCCTTACCTCATAGTGTTTTCTGTAAAATAGCGTTGTTAAATGGGAACTTTGCTATAACTGTTACAGTCTTATAAAATGGTGCTGTGATGGTGTCTGGGTGTGTTGAAGGATGTTCCACTGTCAGCTCCTCTAAATTTTGCATTTGACTGTATTAGCTGCTGTGCTGTATTTGATGCTATGTCATATCTCGCTGTGTCATATCTATGTTGAAGCCTTAGTTTATACTGTGGTGAACATTTGTCTCTGTAAAATAGTGGTCTGACAGATTAAATATCTCTTGTACCTTGTAGTGTTTGCTTAAAAAGTAGTGTGGTTAAATGTAACATTGACTACATTTTCTAGCAATTTTGATGTTAAAATTAATTAAGGTGCTAGTGCTTTGTTCCATTATGTTACAATCAGTTCTATCAGTCAATTAGGACATCATGATGAGTATAATATCGTTTATTTAAGACATGCTGCATGAGGAAATGTTAACATATCATTAATTACAGTGTCATATTAATTCTCTGCTGTGTTAAAGACCAGTTCAGCTACTTTTGCTGCAGACATGTTGAGATTCTTCTTCTTTCTGAGAAAACATGCAGTAGTGCTTTAATTTAGTAGCCATTGTCTGGTCTTTAGCCCTTTTGTGTTTTGAATTAGTTGTTTCAGTTTGAGTCAGAAGTGTAAGTAGATTTTTCCCTCTGATGAAAAAATACATAGTGAGGACATTAGATGTGTCTTGTACATGCATGTTTTGCTGCTCATATTGGTGCTTACTGTTTCATAGCAGTGGTTTTAGATAACTGGGTGTTTTGTTTTTTTTCCACCAGTGTTTGGACAGCCTTTTGGAGAGCCTCTGGATTGCCGTTTGATATCCTTTGGTCAACCACCTCTGCTGCATCACCTTATATTACAATCCATTCATCCATACATCCATCCATCCATTCATTCATCCATCCGTTTTGCCTGCCTTGTTCTCTCTCTCTCTCTCTCTCTCTCTCTCTCTCTCTCTCTGTCTCTCTCCCTGTGTTTGTCTGTCTCTTGTGCTCTTGTGCTGTCTTCCAGGATGCCTCGGAAGGGGAGACGCTCCCAGGCCCAGAAGCAGCGCTGGAGGAAGCCGGACGCGTCTGAGATGCCCACCCCTCCCGTCGACGCACCCCACTGCTCACGCTCTCCCCAGTACAAGGTATGTTTACACCCGAACTGACATGCTCACTTGTGCAATACAGAATGTGCTAAGTTGGACACATTCATGGCATCCGCACGATGTTGAATTAAATAAGTGTATTCTTTGCTCACAGAAGGTTGGTTCCACCCTGCCAGCCGGACGGTTCTGGGAAGAGCGGCAGGCGCGTGCAAACTTTATTGCACGTAAGTACTCAGCTGTTTTTATCATGAAATATCTTCACCAATCATATTTAGTGTGCCACCAACAATTACCCGTTGAACACACATTCTGCTGTTCTCATACAATAATAGAAAATGGTGATTGTTGTATGAGCTCTCTGTGTTTGAAATCCGTTTTAAATCCTCTTTTGCTCTGTCTTCTTGTGAACAGGCCGTGGCACCGGTTACCGCCACAAGGTTAAAAAATGGCCAACTTCACCCTTTACTGGGCGCGACCACAAGTTGGTCATTCCTCCTGAGCTCCCTGGAAAGAAGGTATAATTATTAATTGTTGCTGTTCGTTTTCTTAAAAAGTTCTTTTGACTTTCATACTAAAACTGTGGTATTTCTATTGCAGTTCATTCTTATTGTCGGGGACTCCCATCTACGTTCTATTGTAGATGGCTTTATTCGGATGCCAGAGTCTCGGCTGAGCTTTGGCTTCCTGTCGACTCCGGGGGCCTCTGCTGCGGAAATTCGCACTGAGGTTCTGCATGCTGCAGTTCCTCGTGCACCTGATGCCGTCTGCGTCATGGCCCCTGGCAACAACCTGACCAGCACCACTGTGGAGAGGGCAGGGGTGGATTTTGCCAATCTCCTCACCACTTGTGGCAACCGCTGGGCCAAGGTTTTTGTGGTCGACTTTCCTCCCCGCCTGGTCGTTGACGTCCAACACCAGGACCTGCTTCGGCAGGAATATAGACGTGTGGCTGCTCGTATGGGTAAGAGGAAAAAGATTTTTTTTTCATCCATTCCATTCACTGAATGAACAAACTA
Organism: Acanthochromis polyacanthus; assembly: GCF_021347895.1. Classification (NCBI taxonomy): domain Eukaryota; kingdom Metazoa; phylum Chordata; class Actinopteri; family Pomacentridae; genus Acanthochromis; species Acanthochromis polyacanthus. Next base: position 41,398,626 of record NC_067125.1, on the reverse strand, counting down.
GAAAGACGTGACCTACATTTTAACAATTCTCAAGTATCAATGGATATTTTGGTGCAATGATGACTTTTTTTTTTCCAATTGTTTTTCAAGGTGTGAAGTTCTTCAACGCTGTGGAGCACTTCCCCCTGAGCAATTTGGTGCTGTGGAGCAAGGATGGTGTAAGTGTAGTATGTTGTGAAAAACAGTTGTTGATTGGACAAGTTTGGTTCATGGCAGATGTTCACTGACATTAAAACTGTTTGTATGCGTGTTTTTTTTTTAATTTCTTATTTATGCAGGTCCATCTGAGTGATCGTGAGGGGATGGGGATCCTCGTCCAGTTGTTCTGGTCCGCTGCCAACGAGCAACTGGGGACACCACTTCCTTCGCCCCGGATCCCTCCTCAGCCTCCAGTTCGGAAAGCTACACCCGAATTGGTTGTGAGAGAGAGATCCCCTGCTCCACCCAGCCCGAAACCCCGTGAGCGGAGGAAAATGGGTCAGGGCGGCAAGGTAATTGATAAATTGCTTTATGTTTTTTAGACTTTTTTTTAGACAACTGTGACATCATGTATTGTGATAATAATCGTAATAATATGTGTACTATGGTTAAAAAAAATTACAGTTATAATTTACTGTGACGCTTTCTGTGATTGCAGACGAGCCATCCTCGGGAACCTCCCCGGTCCAGAGGTTCACCAAAGCCCAGGATGGCTCAACAGCAGGTTTGTGATTCTTCAGATATTTCTTTCGGATGATATTGGTTGTTTTTTTGACAGGACAAACTGTAATTAGTAGTGTCTGCTTTGTGTTTTACAGGTGGAGGAGAACTTTCTTCCGCTGAACCCCATCTGGTTCAGCAGCACAGCCTTAAGTGCCATGGAGAAAGTGTCTCCCTCCAATATGTCTTGCCTGGCAGACTTCAAGGCTTCTCCTAAGCCAAAGAAGGTAAGTTGATTGATTACAATTTTATCTCCCACAGAAGGATTGTATGAATGCTCAAACATGTAATTCCTGACAGTTAATTATGCACATTTTTTTTAGTGTCATCTGCAATTAAGTAAAACTAGTTCATAATAACAGCCACAAATAACAGACTTGAATCAGCTACATAGAAATGTAGTTGTAAATTGTTTGATAGCTGTTCAACTTCATTTAATTGGTATCTCATTTGGTTGGCACAGGTGGCGTCCCCTGCAGTTCTGCGCGGCTGCCCGCGGAACACTACTTCTCCTTCTGCTTCTTCTCCAGTCAACAAGGTACATTACTTTCTGACACAACTGTCACACACTGCACATTTGGAGCTCTTTCAATTGCAGCATGCACAGTGTCACAACAAGGCGAGTAGACTGCTCATTGTCTGAAATGCTGTGATTTGTCAGGAGCCTGGAACGCCTCCAGCTCTGCGTTCCTGGAGATCAGAGGAGGACGCCCCTTCAGGCTTGACCACCGCAACTCAGGCGGTAAGTTGTCTTTCCTTTGGGTTTGGATTTTGATTGAAAACATTAATCAACTTCACAGTTTGTGCTAAAGAGAGGCAGTAACAACACTTGTGTTTCTGGGATGCATTTCTTTAAACTTCAGTAATTAATGTTTAATTGATGTTTCTGATGGTGCAGGTGGCTGCTCGGGCAGCAGTGAGACGGCCCAGGACCCCGGACGGGCACCCCCCCCACTGCCCAACTGCAGTGCATGATGTAAGCTTCCTCTGACCACATGCTGACTCCATTCCACAGGCATCTACATTGTCCACACTGACACTTGCTATGTTTTTTTCTCATCTGTCATCAGCTGTTTGACTCACCCCCGGCCAGATTGTCCTGCAGTTGGGGCAAGACAGAAACCCCTCTCTGTTCTCCCATTGCAAAGGTAAGGATTAGTCCTCTTCTTATCAATATGTATCATCTGACTGAAAATCATCGTCATTTCACTGAAGTTTTGTTTTTCTGTGTTTAGATGGCCAAGATGATGACCCCCTCACCGGATGGACAGACCTGGACAGCTGATGATGCGGGCTGCAAGCCTCCTTCTCCTGAGAAGGTATATTTACCTGTCTATAATCAATTAAAAGAACATTACAAAGCAGGCATCTCCATTTGTGGCCATTTTTGTCGTTCCTGTTTTTTTCTGGCACATTTACTGTATAATCACAATTCTAATGAATCGCTAGCATTAGGAAAATTGAAGCTACTAGCTAGCTAGCTATCAGCTACCCATCTAGCTTATTCGTTAGCTTTCTATCTTTCGGGTAGCTAGCTTTGGGACAACTGAAACTCCTGGCAGCTAGCAATCTAGCTTATTCAAAGGCTAGCTAGCTGTTAGCTGGATAGATTGCTTTTGGATAGCTAGCTTTTAGACAACTGATGCTATTTAGTCGTTAGCCAACTATCTAGCTATCGTCTTGCTTTATTTTTTAAGTGTCACTGTTATTGTCATTTATCAGATGACCCGAACACTGACTCCATCACAAGCCCAGTGGCCCTGGTTCATGACAGCTGCATCCACCTCAGCTGATGCACCAACAGACAAGGTAAGTTTATTCCTCTATGATAGGCATGTTAGACAATGCACGAGTATTTTTTTTTTGTAAAGTCATGATAGTTGTTTTTTTCTTTTGGTTTACTGCAGTTAAAAATATTTTTTGGCAATTGAGAGAACTGTTATTATGCTGGTCACAATACAATAAGCTACCTGTAATGCTGTGTTGTGTGCCATTGCTTTCACAAAGTAACTCTTGTTTCTAATCAGGGTTTTACATTAGCACTAGCCACTGGCAAAATTCATGCAGAAAAGGTTTTGGTGAATAAAATATTTACCTCACTTGCCACTGGCATGGTGTAAAAAAGTCAGTGGAATACTGACTTTGCTATGTAATTGCATTTCAGACAAACAGGAAAAGTATGTGGTCTAGGCAGTCTTCAGTAGCCTTCAGTCTGTACAGTAATGTTGATCCCATGACCATCAACTGTCTGTTAGATGAAACAACTCTGATGCTGCAGTCATAAGTTGTCTGCTCAAAGCACCCTCCTTAAGCCTCCTCACAAACATTGAAGCAAGTCCCATTATGTTAAAATAGTAATGTCATGTTGATGTCTACAGAATAGGAGCTAACTAGTAAATTAAATTAGGTGACATAGGGTTATTATGTGTTCATGGTCTCAGAAAAATTGTAAGTCATTATGATCTGTTCAAATGCAATTTCAAGAAAAAAAGAAAATGTTACAGTGCCCTGGAAAAAAATCCCGGAGGGAAATTCTACAAATAATACAATACTACAGCAAAACACACAGACACCTATATATCTATGTACGCACACACACACTATATATATATATAATATATATGTAGAGAGAGAGATAGTGTGTGTGTGTGTAAAGTATATATAAGATATATATTATTAATATGTATTATATGTTATATACATAATATACACATATACATAAAATGCGTTATTGCAATAAACATACAAATATGTATAAAACTAGCTAAGGTAATGGTAAGCAATAATACGCTAAAATAATACAAGATTTCCATAAATTGGTGAGAGGATGTTCATAATGTATGAACAATAAAAGTTGTCACTGAAACATTAAATCATATGATCCTTTAACTGAAGACACATTCAACACATTTCTAAAAGCTAGTACTAATGCTGAACTTCAAAAAATTAAGCTGTCTGAATAAATAATGAAAATATAATAATTACTGATCACAATTTGTCATAATTTCAGGATAAAACCAGGAGCGAGAGTCGCCGTGTGGAGTCAGTCCGGGCCAGTCATTCTCAGAATGATAGGAGGTACAAGGTATTTTCCCGCAACCATCAGTGTAGCTGTAACGCTTTGACATTTCTGGCATACCACACTGAGGGCTGTCAGTTCACCAGGACTACACTCGATAGAGTCCTGGCTCAGGGAGACGCGCTGTATGTCGGAGTCAAACAGCAGTTGATTCGTGACAAGACCTTCCAGAGCAATCACCTGACAGTCGAGGAGATGCCAAAACAAGTCCTCACAGACAGACATTTGTATAATGTCAACATGTGTGACATCAGGTGTGGCTTTTTGAAAACTAAAGTATCGAGCCCTGGAAGACAGCAGTGGTGGCTTCCGCTTGCCAGCCAGCTGGAGTGTCTTTCAGCAGAGGTTAATCAGGCTATAATCGTGATTTCACCCGAGGTTATCGCTGTTTTCCGTGATCAGTCCGGGAGGTATGGAGTGTTTGATTCCCACTCCAGAGACTCGAGAGGATTACCCTCTCATTCCGGTAAGGCGATCGTTATGACTTTTGCGGAACTCAGTGACCTGGCTAACCACCTCCACACACTCTTTAGAGACCGTGGAGACTCTGCTAGTTACGAGTTTGTCCCTGTATCTTTTCAGACTGACAGCCCCAGTGCCCCACATCCTCAACAATCTCCGGAAACCGAGGTTCAACATGAAGTGTCTGAACCTGCTCTCCTCGCATTGCAGGCAGACAGTGGGATGGCTATCAAAATTGAGGAGGACGTTAAAGGTTCCTCAGCTGTCCCACAAGCAACAAAGCTCTCTAAATTCAACAAAGATCGGAGGCAAAAAGCCAAGAGGAGAGCATGTGAAAAAAAGGAACAAATGAAAGAAAAAATTGGGAAACAAAATTGGGAAAGAATCAGGTATGCCAGCTGTGCCGAATTTCGCAGGAAAAAAATTCAGGCACAGAGTAAGTGTATGCAAAAGAACCGTGAACAACGGCTTTTGTCTTCTAAAAAATATTATGCAAAGTTCCATGTCAAAATGCGAGACAGACTTAAAAACAAATACATGACAGATTCTGCTTTTCGGAGCAGGAAAATAAATTATGTTGTCAAGAGGTACAGCATGGATCCAGCCATTCCGAAAAGGCAGAAAAAATATCTTGTCAAGAGGTACAGCATGGATCCTGCCTTTCGGAACAGGCAGAAAAAGTATGTTGTCCTCAGGTACGGGAAGGATCCTGCCTTTCGGAACAGGCAGAAAAATTATCTTGTCCAGAGGTACAGGAAGGATCCAGAGTTCAGGCTACATCATATTCAACGCTGTAGCCTGCTCAGAAGACGCATGTTGGCTGCCAATCCTGACATGCGTCAAAAGTTGCAGCGAGCACTGAGCATCAGGCGGAAATACCGACAGCTCGGAACCTCTCGCCAGCCAGTGCTCACTTCAGTGATGGCAGCGGCAATAGCAGCATTCCGTGAGACCATCAGCCACGGACCAACATACGTCTGCACCGTCTGCCACAGGACTATGTTTCCAAATCAAGTCAAGTCATGCAAGAGAGTTAAATACTCCACCAATGTCGACATGGCACAGGCTTGCTTGACTGGAACATATGTGCATGTCTGTGACGCTGAGTGCTCCTCCCCTTGCTCAATGCCAGCAGAGAGACTGCAGGAGTGGATCTGCCACAACTGTGACAGCCACCTCAGCCGTGGGAGGATGCCAACACATGCAGTAGCAAACAATTTAGAGTTGGCACCCATTCCCCCGGAGTTGGCCCAACTCAACGTGCTGGAGAGACAGCTCATCGCTAAAATCCTCCCGTTTGCCAAGATCATCGCCTTACCGAAAGGACAGCAGCGAGCAGTCCACGGAGCTGTTGTGTGCGTTCCATCGGAAGTGGAAAGCGTTGTCAACAGTCTTCCACGTCCCCTCCCAGAAGCACAGCTACTGCAGGTGAAATTAAAGCGTCACATTCGCTTCAAAGGTTACCAGCATTTTTACACTGTCAACATGAATAATGTGTTGGTAGCCCTGGAGAAACTCAGAGAGCAGCACTCTGAGTATTCTGATGTGACCATTGACGAAGAGGCCACGTTCCAAAATCTCCTCCACGACTCAGACAACGAGTGTACGGATGATGCGCAGTGGGGAGAAGACGGCATGCTCGACGAGGAGCTGCTGGAGGCGGCTGATAGCTACACTGAGCCAGACTTGGCCGATTTTGTGTCAGCCGCAGGAACGAGTCGGCCAGAAGACGACCAAACACGCAATGCTGACATGCCATCACCAAGCACTGAGCTGGAAAACCTGTCCAATGATGTCACGAGAGAAACCCTCTTGGAAGAGTCTGCCGACGACATAGACTCTCGGCACGACAGCATGGATGCTGCCCAGTGGGGAGAAGACATCTTGGACCAAGAGCTGCTACAAGTGTCTGACAGCTACCAGACCAATTTAGCTGCAGACACAGTCACCGAACAGCAGGAGGAGCTAAGACCTGGACTTGCTCTGGACACCTGCATGCAGCCACCAGACATTGCACAGGAAATCCTTTCCTATGGAGATGGCATTTTCAGCGTTGCCCCCGCTCAAGGCAACAAACCTGTGGGATTTTTTGCAATCCCCAAACTGGAAGCCATGGCGTTCCCTGTGCAGTTTCCCACGGGAGAGAACACGCTGGATGAAGACCGTCCCATCAAGCTTTCACCCAGCAGATACTTCAACGCCAGGCTTTTCGGGGCAGACACGCGGTTTGCCGAGGATCAAACTTACCTTTTCTTTGCGCAGTTTGTAACGGAGACTAACCTCGCGAGAGGAAGTATGTCGATACAAATGCGCAAAGGAAAGATGCGCACAAAAGACGGGCGTGCCATCAAAAACTCCATGCTCCAGGACAAAGAGGAGGTGGAGAGATTAATTCAGGCCAAAGAGGCCATGCGATTTATGCAGCCTCTGAGAGGCACACCCGCTTATTGGAATAAAAGCCTGAGAGATTTGCATGCTATGCTCAGGCAAATCGGCAAACCGACCTTCTTTTTGACTTTTTCGGCAGCTGAGATGAGATGGCCTGAAATAATTGGGGTCATCAAATCTCAGCAAGGACAAACACTTGGTGACTTTTCCGAACTGGACTGGAAAGCCAAGTGTGACATTTTGCGCAGTAACCCGGTCACCGTAATGCGCATGTTTGAAAAACGCGTGGATGCCCTTATGGCAAAGTTGATCCTCTCACCAGCGCGGCCCATCGGCGAGGTGGAGGATTATTTTTACCGCGTTGAATTTCAGGCCCGCGGAAGCCCACACATTCACATGCTAGTGTGGGTCAAAGACGCCCCTGTGTACGGCGAGGACTTGGACCACACCGTATGCAGGTTCATTGACCGCCACATTTCCTGCCAGATGCCTGACCCCGAGAAGGACCCGGAGCTCCACAAAATCGTCTCGGAGGTTCAGGTACACAGCAGGAGCCACACCGGCTCTTGCCGAAAGGGAAACGTGGCGTGTCGTTTTGGCTTCCCCAAGCTGCCGTTTGATATCACCTGGATCACGGAGCCCTTTGCTGCAGATGTGGAAATGGAAGATGGTCAAGACCAGGAAGAGGTGATGAAGGAACGGAGGGAGCAGATCCGTCGGCAGCAAAGGGAAGCAAAGGAAAAGCTTCGGCACCTGAGAGAGCTCCTCATGGATCCGAAGGCCTCCTTCGAGAGCTTGTCAGATCTCCTCCGTCGATGCAACTTCGAACACGACGCCTATATGAAGTGTGCCGAAAATCTGACAAGCGGGAGCGTGGTCATGCTGAAGCGGCAGCCGAACGAGTGTTGGGTTAACGCGTATAACCCAGACCTTCTCCGCGCTTGGAACGCAAACATGGACATCCAGTACGTCCTGGACGAGTACTGCTGTGCCATGTACATGATGTCATACATCACCAAGCCGGAGCACGAGATGACCGAGTTCCTGAACTCGGTCGTGAAGACCAGCAGAGAGTCTGCCTTCAACCAATGTGAGGAAATGCGAAAGATCATGCAGGCCTATGCGAAGCACAGAGAGGTCAGCGCCCAGGAGGCAGTGGCTCGCACGTGCAGCTTGCCCCTGAAAAAGTGCTCGCGGTCTGTGATTTTCCTCTCGACGGACGAGGAAGCCATGAAGATGAGTCTTCCTATGAGTCGCCTGAAGGACATGGCACCTGACTCTGAAGAGGTCTGGATGTTAGGGGTACCTGAGAAGTACCTGTTCAGACCAAAGACTCCCGAGTTTCAGGGGATGTGCCTGGCTGAGTTTGCATCAGACTACCGGGTAGTCTACGGCGAACAAGTACAGGGCCCCAGTGCCATTCCCCTTTTGTGTGACAAAGGATATATTGCCAAGAGGACAGCCGGAAAACCAGCAGTCATTCGATATGCGCGCTTCTCTGAGACCAAGGCGCCAGAGAAACATTTCAGACGACTGCTAAAGCTGTACCTCCCCCACCGATCTGACGACGAACTCAACGACAGGGGTCGCACCTCGTACGAAGAGTTCTACAAATCGCGACGCGACGTCAAGGACATCGTGGACCACAACAGGAAGCGATTCGAGGGACGAGGCGCAGGCATGGATAAGGCACTCCAGAACGTCCAGTTCGGTCCGGTCCTCAACGCTTGGAACACGTTCGCACCCGAGGTTGAGGCGGAACGGCAGGAGTGTCTTGAGCTCCGCGAAAAGATCCCAGAGGAGCAGGACGAAGACGCCGTGCCCGACTTTGAAGACCTGAATGTCGGTGAACCCGTCCCCCGAATCGAGGCGCCTCGGTTAAGTCCAGACTTTGTCCGCAAGATGTTTCAGAGTCTGAACGAGACCCAGGCGTGCGTCTTCTACGCTGTGCGCCAGTGGTGCCTTCGGCGTGTGTGGGGCCAAGATCCAGAACCGTTCCACTACTTTGTCTCTGGTGGAGCTGGTTGCGGTAAGTCCCACGTCATCAAGTGCATTCATGAGGAAGCAACGAGGATTCTGCGGCAGCTCCCGAGATTCCGGGACGCAGCTGACATGTCCCAGCCCCCTGTCCTTCTGACTGCCTTCACGGGCACGGCAGCCTTTAACATCGCGGGCAAAACGTTGCACTCTGTCCTTAAGCTTCCCAGGTCCCTGGAACCGCCGTACCAGGGCCTGGGCAATGCACTTGATGAACTTCGAGCAAATTTGTCTTCGGTGGAAATTCTCATCATCGATGAGATTTCCATGGTTTCCAAGAAGCTGTTTGCCTACGTCAACTGGCGATTCCAGCAGCTCAAAGGAAACCGAAGACCTTTTGGCGGCATTTCCGTTCTTGCAGTCGGTGACTTTTACCAGCTGCCGCCGCTGGGCAGAGCCAAGCCGCTCTGTGTCTACGAGGAGACAGAGTTCGATCTCTGGAGAGAGCGCTTCACCATGGTCAACCTCACGGAGATCATGCGCCAGAAGGATGACCGAGCGTTCGCCGAACTCCTCAATCGACTGCGTGTCAAGCGCAAGCAAGATCCTCTGTGCGCTGCGGACAGAGGCTTGCTCATGAGAGCCGTCTCTGACGGCAAAGATTGCCCGCCAGGAACGCTACACGTCTTTGCCACCAACAAGCAGGTAGATGGTCACAACGCAGCCACCGTGGCCTCCCTGCTTAAAGGGGACGTCAAAATAGCGGCCGAGGACTACAGGAAGGATGTCGCTACCGGCAGGAAGGTGCCTGTGCCCAACATCAAAGGCACCAAGAGAGATTTGCCTGACAGCATAATGGCAGCTGAAGGAGCAAGAGTTATGCTGATCAGGAATCTCAACGTGGAGGATGGCCTTGTCAATGGAACCTTTGGGACCATCTCCACCATTCTGCCTGAGAGACGTGACCCCAAAGTCGTGAGGTTCCTTGGACTTAAGCTGGACAATTCCACAGCAGGACAGACTCTCCGCAAGAAGCTTCTGGGCCCCTCGGACGACTTGGTCTACGTCGAGAGATCCGAGGAGAGCATCGGTCGCAAGGGCGGAGTCGTGAGACGTCAGTTCCCCGTCAAGCTGGCCTTTGCGTGTACAGCCCACAAAGTTCAGGGAATGACGGTGACGTCGGCTGTCGTGAGCCTGAAACGCATGTTTCAGCCAGGCATGGCATATGTGGCGCTTAGTCGCACCACTTCTCTTCAAGGTCTCACCATCACCGACTTTGATGAGACAAAGATCTATGCTGACCCTGCCATTACGACAGCTTTGGAAGACATGCGCAGCGCGAGTTTCCAGAGTGTTACTCCGCTGTTGCACCACTTTAACCGGACGGAGCGACCAGATGCAGAGGTGACAATCGTACATCATAACACCCAAGGGCTTCCATCTCACATGGTGGACCTGAAGTTGCATCACGAACTCAGGTTGGCAGATGTGCTTTGTCTCACCGAGACACATCTGTCAGGGTCCTCTGTATCCTCGTCCTTTGATCTGGAGGGATACACTGTGTTTCACCGCAGCAGACAGGCGTCTTACACCACGTGCAGGGACATGGCGGCAAAGGCCGGGGGTGGAGTTGCCGTGTACTGCAGGACCGCTCTGATGGCGGAGGCGCCGAGCTGCATGGTACGCGTCACAGATCTGGAATGTCTGGTCGTAAAGGTTGAGGTCCCAGTCAAAGTGCTAATAGCAACTGTGTATAGACCCCCAGATTTTGGTTTGCAAAAGTTTCTGCCAAACCTCAACGCTCTCTTGGACACATTGGAACTGATGGATCACCAGCCCATTGTTGTTTGTGGTGACTTCAATGAAGACCTCCTTTCCAGAGGCAAAAAAAGCATAAGAGATGCACTTCTGTCCAGGGGCTACAACCAATTGATCACAGAGTCTACCACAGACAAGAACACTGTGATTGATCACATTTACATTTCCCAACCTGAGAAATGTGTTCAGTCAGGTGTTCTCCAAACATATTATAGCTATCACAGCCCGGTCTATTGCATTTTGACTGGCTAAAGCCTCACCAGCCAACACTGATTTCATGATGGTCGTACTTTTGTCCCATCTCCAGTTACATTTTCAAAATAATTTTTTCTTGGTTCAATGTCTTGGCTGGAAATCCATTCTGTTCAGTCCCATTTTACAGTTGTCACACATTTTTCATGTGACTCAGTGTTGTGGCACATTGTGCTGCTGTTGTTTTTTCTTGGTATGTTTTGTTCTGTTTTTTGAGTTCCAGGTCTGAGGGGGTCCAGAAGGTGCAGTGGCGAGATCGGACGTCCTCCCAGAAGTCCCCTCCTCTCGGACGCCCAGTCCCTTTGGAAATCCTCAACAGCCTCCCCATAGGCATGTCTCAGGTAGGAGCAAGTGTTCAATAGATATTTTTTCTAATTGTGCACATCAATTTACTTAATTAAAGAAAAATGTCAAACTAATTTATATTAATTTGCCACTCTTGATTGTTCACCTTTTAGAATTTGGACTTGGCTTCCTGTGGTCCAGGGAGCGGGGTGTGTAGTGTGCAGTGTCGGCCGACGGCCTGTATAGGTCCGGTAACGGCTGTAGCTCCACATCTGCTTCCACCGCTACGACGGGACATGCCTCAGGTAAAAACCGCAGTACAGATTTGCACTTTTTTCACATTTTAATTTTCCCAGTTAATTTTGATCTTTTAACACCCACAGACAACACAGAAGACCACCAGAAGGCTGGAGAAAATGGGACTTCAAATGAATGTTATAAATAAATGTTAAAATAAAAAATGTATACATATATGAAAATATTTCAAGTCTGAAGTGTCTTCTTTGGTTCCTATAATAGTACTACATGTACAGTATTTTGTATTGTATTGTATTGTTATATCGGTCTTTCTCTCTATGTATATGGGTCATTCCAGAATTGGAGGACAATTTAGGCATCCTAACCTTGAAAAAATCTACCCTTTATTTTATATTTTTTCTATCATGTATTTAAGAAAACCAGGTAGGAAGCCATCAAATAATGTGATTCGGCCAGCTCAAGCCTTAAAGTTACACTTTTTATGAAATGTTTTATTTGATGTGTGCCATGCATAGTGCAACCCTGTTATGAATACTCAGGAACCTGAAAAAGTATATTTTTTTATTCAAAAATGTTTAATAAATCCTTTACCATTAAGTAAAGAAGGCCACTTGCACATTGGATAATCATTTAATTTCAGTTAAGACTTGACCTCGATTAATTTAAACAACTTTTGCACTCTGGCATGCCCAACTTTTCAATATTTGCATGTTTTTTTGTATTTAATTGCAAATATTTGCTCAAATCTATTACAAATTAAATAATTCAAACCACTAAAAGGACAATAGGTCAAACCCTCATGAGTTTGGGAAAATCATTTAAGATTATTTTGATAAAAATTATTTGGTAACGGTTGAAATTAGAGTAACAGGGTTGAATAGATGCATTATTTCTTATTATAGATCACAACATAAAGCTGACAAACAAATACTCAGGACCACAGGAATGTTGTGTAATAACATCTTATGCTGTGTATTAACCTGCAATGCCTATCATTCAATTTCCTATATATTTCAAATATTAGGTTTTGCTGCTTTCTCTTTCATATAGGTGTAACTATAACAAGCTGGAATGTATGATATGAACATATTTTCAATAAAGGATCAGTGAGTAGGAATGATACATCAACATGTCACTAAGACCACAACTGGATCTGATCAAATATTCAATAGTCAAAAATGAAAAACAGACAACTATAAAAATGAATGAGGATGTCAAAAGTAGTCATGAACTGATCAATGTCATAGAAAGCTGATGTCCAAGGTTTAAATTTCGTGGCTGGCCAGAGCATCCCACACCTCTCTTGCAATGGCCATATGATGTGAGGTAACATTCTCTGGAGGAGGAATGAGGGACAGCACATCCTCAAAGGGATACCAATGAAGATCATCCCTCAATGGCCAGAAGAAATTATTTTCCCCCACTCTGTGCATACATTTCACCTGGCAGTGGTTTTGATACCTGGTAGTAATAAAAGAAAAAAATAGTAATTTATATTCCAGACAATATAGTAAAACTTTTAAGACAAGTAAATTATGCTAATTGGTTGTCGCAACCCTGTTACTCTAATTACATTATTAATTAAGCTGATCATTTGAATCAGGTGTGTTGGAAGAGGGAAACATCTAAAACATAGAGGATAGTGACCCTCCAGGAACTGAGTTTGACACCCCTGGGTTACAGTAACTCCAATCCAAATTTTGACCAGGTGAGATCTTCCCGTCTCCTCCTTTCAAAATAACAGCACAGCACAATTTCAAAGTAAAAGCCTGCGACAGACAGGAAAACGGCAGTTAAATCTCTCAGCTTCACACATCCTTTAGAGTGACTCCAATCCAAATTTTGACCAGGTGAGATCTTCCTGTCTCTGCCTTTCAAAATAAAAGCACAGCACAATTTCAAAATAAAAGCCTGCAATGGGCCCGAAAACACCAGTTAAACCTCTCAGCTTCACACAGCCTTTACAATAACTCCAGTCCAAATTTTGACCAGGTGAGATCTTCAAATCTCTGCCTTTCGAAATAAAAGCACAGCACAATTTTAAAATAAAAGCCTGTGACGGACTGGAAACGCCAGTTAAACCTCTCAGCTTCACTCAGCCTTTAGAGTAACTCCAATCCTCTATGTTTTAGATGTTTCCCTGTTCCAAATCACCTGATTCAAATGATCAGGCTTGTTATAATGCTTCTGCAGAGCTTCATGATAAGCTCATCATTTGAATCAGGTGTGTTGGAAGAGGTAAACATCTAAAACAGAGAGGATAGTGGACCTCCAGGAACTGAGTTTGACACCCCTGCTTTGGGGTAACTCCAATCCAAATTTTGACAGGGTGAAATCTACCTGTCTTTGCCTTTCAAAATAAAAGCAAAGCACAATTTCAAAATAAAAGCCAGCGACAGATTGGAAATGCCAGTTAAACCTCTCAGCTTCTCACAGCCTTTATAGTAACTCCAATCCAAATTTTGACCAGGTGAGATCTTCCTGTCTCTGCCTTTCAAATTAAAAGCACTGCACAATTTGCCAGTTCAACCTCTCAGCTTCACACAGCCTTTAGAGTATCTCCAGTCCAAATTTTGACCAGGTGAGATCTTCATGTCTCTGCCTTTGAAAATAAAAGCACAGCACAATTTTAAAATTAAAGTCTGTGACGGACCGGAAAATGTCACCAAAACCTCTCAGCTTCACACAGCCGTTAGAATAAATACGCCTCTCCGGACATGCACACATCCCGAGCCCCTCCCACGATTTCCGCACCAGCGGGAATTGTCTAGTTATTAGGGGCTCGGGGCTGCAGTATGCAGCCCGAGCCACTATTGTTCTCCTGTTGCGTTTATTATTATTTTTCACGTTTCCGCCGTTTTTCGATTCGTAACTCGTCCTAGGCCTTTGAGAAAACCAAAACAAATTATATATCAAAACGTGCGGCTTCATCGGGAATAGTGTGCTATGACTTTTCTAAGAAATTCGTCATTTTATCGCAGAATTATTCGCAAAAAACTGCGAAAAAATCCCATAGGAAATGAATGGGGACTGAAAAAAAATGGGCTTGAAAAGTCCACTGTTTTCCAAACGCCACTGCTTCGCCATACGTTCACCTAGAAACTTCATTTAACCATCAAAACGCAGTGATTTTTCTTGTCTTCGCAGGAATATATTTTATATCAGGCTGAGATTTACAGTTTTTGATCAGTGAGTCCTCAAAAAAGTGAAAATTTTCAAAATCTGCTCTGGTTAGAGTGCGGCATGTCAGTTGGTAGAGTGGAGGAGAGGTGAAAAATTCGCCTGAAAATTTCCCGATCGCATCGCCCTCACGACCAAACCATAAATGTTAGGGGAATAAATTTGGTCAGATTGTAGACAATTTTCCTGGGATTCAAATGAATCCAAGTTTGAAGACCTAGCTCTTTCTGAAGAGAAATGGCAGGCAGCAGTTTAGACCAAAGTCGCACCGTTCTCTCCATAGGAACCAATGTAAACTGAATCATCTGCCTCATGGAGGGACAGTGTTTTTTAAATCGCTGTAACTCGGTCATTTCTCACAATATTTGAAAATAATTACATTTATGGAAAGCCACGGCCTTCCTCTCGCTCACGGTCATTTCGGTTTTCAGCTAGCATTCACGGTTAGCCCACAATTAGCGCCAGAACGAGACGTTGCGCGCTGCTGCTGAGAAGCACTTTTTTGCTGTCTGTGGCAGGCACCGTTGCTATGGGGGCCATAGCAACCGCCCTTACACACGCGCAGGCATGCTCCCACGCACACACACAGACTCATTGGTGTGCCACACCCACCTTCACGCCCAATACCTCAACAGAAGCTGAATTTCAGCCTGAAAATCAGTTCAAACTCTCAGCTTCACACAGCCTTTAGAGCAGGGGTGTCAAACTCAGTTCCAACACACCTGATTCAAATGATCAGGCTCGTTATCAGGCTTCTGCTGAGCTTCATGATAGCCTATCATTTGAATCAGGTGTGTTGTAAGAAGGAAACATCTAGAACACAGAGGATAGTGGACCTCCAGGAACTGAGTTTGACACCCCTGCTTTGGGGTAACTCCAATCCAAATTTTGACCAGGTGAGATTTTCCCATCTCTGCCTTTCAAAATAAAAGCACAGCACAATTTTAAAATTAAAGCCTGTGACGGACTGGAAACGCCAGTTAAACCTCTCAGCTTCACACAGCCTTCACAGTAACTCCAATCCAAATTTTGACCAGGTGAGATCTTGCTGTCTCTGCCTTTCAAAATAAAAACACAGCACAATTTGCCAGTTAAACTTCTCAGTTTCACACAGCCTTTACAGTAACTGCAATCCAAATTTTGACCAGGTGAGATCTTCCTGTCTCTCCTTCAAAATAAAAGCCTGCGACGGACTGAAAACTCCAGTTAAACCTCTCAGCTTCACACAGCCTTTAGAGTAACTCCAATCCAAATGTTGACCAGGTGAGATCTTCCGGTCTTTCCCGTTCAAAATAAAAGCACAGCACAATTTCAAAATAAAAGCCCGCGATGGGCCTGAAAACACCAGTTAAACCTCTCAGCTTCACACAGCCTTTAAAATAACTCCAATTTTGACCAGGTGAGATCTTCCTGTCTCTGCCTTTCAAAATAAAAGCACAGCACAATTTCAAAATAAAAGCCTGTGACGGACCAAAAAATACCCCTCTCCTGCCCAGGTCCGGACATACACACATCCCGAGCCCCTCCCACGATTTCCGCGTGCGGGAATTGTCTAGTCTTTTCTTCCTCACGTTTCCGCCGTTTTTCGATTCGCTTCTCGTCCTAGGCCTTTGAGAAAACCCAAATAAACTATACATCAAAACGTGCGGCTTCATCGGGAATAGTGTGCTATGACTTTTCTAAGAAATACGTCATTTTTTCGCAGAATTATTCGCAAAAAACTGCCAAAAAATTCCCATAGAAAATGAATGGGGACCGAAAAAAATCGGCTCAAAAAATCCACTTTTTTCCAAATGCCACTGCTTCGCCATACGTTCACCTAGAAACTTCATTTAACCATCAAAACGCAGTGATTTTTCTTGTCTCCGCAGGAATGTAGTTTATGTCAGGCTGAGATTTACAGTTTTTGATCAGTGAGTCCTCAAAAAAGTGAAAATTCTCAAAATCTGCTCTGGTTAGAGTGCGGCATGTCAGTTGGTAGAGTGGAGGAGAGGAGAAAAATTCGCCTGAAAATTTCACGATCGCATCGCCCTCACGACCAAACGATAAACGTTAGGGGAATGAAATTTGGTCAGATTGTAGACAATTTTCCTGGGATTCAAATGAATCCAAGTTTGAAGACCTATCTCTTTCTGAAGTGAAATGGCAGGCAGCAGTTTAGACCAAAGTCGCACCGTTCTCCCCATTAGAACCAATGTAAACTGAATCATCTGCCTCATGGAGGGACAGTGTTTTTTAAATCGCTGTAACTCGGTCATTTCTCACAATATTTGGAAAATAATTACATTTATGGTTGCCACGGCCTTCCTCTCGCTCACGGTCATTTCGGTTTTCAGCTAGCATTAACGGTTCGCCCACAATTAGCGCCAGAACGAGACGTTGCGCGCTGCTGCTGAGAAGCACTTTTCTGCTGTCTGTGGCAGGCACCGTTGCTATGGGGCCCATAGCAACCGCCCTTACACACGCGCAGGCATGCTCCCACGCACACACACAGACTCATTGGAGTGCCACACCCACCTTCACACCCAATACCTCCACAGGAGCTGCATTTCAGCCTGAAAATCAGTTCAACCTCTCAGCTTCACACAGCCTTGAGAGCAGGGGTGTCAAACTCAGTTCCAACACACCTGATTCAAATGATCAGGCTCGTTATCAGGCTTCTGCTGAGCTTAATGATGGCTAATCATTTGAATCAGGTGTGTTGTAAGATGGAAACATCTAGAACATAGAGGATAGTGGACCTCCAGGAACTGAGTTAGACACCCCTGCTTTAGAGTAACTCCAATCCAAATTTTGACCAGGTGAGATCTTCCTGTCGTTGCCTTTCAAAATAAAAGCACAGCACAATGTCAAAATAAAAACCTGCGACGGACTGAAAACTCCAGTTAAACCTCTCAGCTTCACACAGCCTTTACTCTAATCCAATTTTTGACCAGGTGAGATCTTCCTGTCTCTGCCTTTCAAACTAAAAGCACAGCAAAATTTCCAAATAAAAGCCTATGACAGACTGGAAAACGCCAGTTAAACCTCTCAGCTTCACACAGCCTTTACAGTAACTCCAATCCAAAGTTTGACCAGGTGAGATCTTCCTGTCTCTTCCTTTCAAAATAAAAGCACAGCACAATTTGCCAGTTAAACCTCTCAGCTTCACACAGCCTTTACAGTAACTCCAATCCAAATTTTGACCTGGTGAGTTCTCGACATGCACCCATCCCGAGCCCCTCCCACGATTTCCGCCTGCGGGAATTGTCTAGTTAGGGGCTCGGGCTTCGACACGAGCCACTCTCCTCTCCATTGCAAAGCAATGGGAGGAGAGTGGCTCGTGGCGAAGCCACGAGCCACTATTGTTCTCCTGCTGCGTTTATTATTATCTTTTCTTCAACATTCCGCCGTTTTTCGATTCGCTTCTCGTCCTAGGGCTTTGCGAAAACCAAAGCAAATTATACATCAAAACGTGCGGCTTCATCGGGAATAGTGTGCTATGACTTTTCTCAGAAGTTCGTCATTTTTTCGCAGAATTATTCGCAAAAAACTGCGCAAAAAGTCCCATAGAAAATGAATGGGGAGTGAAAAAAATCGGCCCAAAAAATCCACTTTTTTCCAAACGCCACTGCTTCGCCATACGTTCACCTAGAAACTTCATTTAACCATCAAAACGCAGTGATTTTTCTTATCTCCGCAGGAATGTATTTTATGTCAGGCTGAGATTTATAGTTTTTGATCAGTGAGTCCTCAAAAAAGTGAAAATTCTCAAAATCTGCTCTGGTTAGAGTGCGGCATGTCAGTTGGTAGAGTGGAGGAGAGGAGAAAAATCCGCCTGAAAATTTCCCGATCGCATCGCCCTCACGACCAAACGATAAATGTCAGGGGAATGAAATTTGGTCAGATTGTAGACAATTTTCCTGGGATTCAAATGAATCCAAGTTTGAAGACCTAGCTCTTTCTGAAGTGAAATGGCAAGCAGCAGTTTAGACCAAAGTTGAACCCTTCTCTCCATAAGAACCAATGTAAACTGAATCATCTGCCTCATGGAGGATAGTGTTTTTTAAATCGCTGTAACTCGGTCATTTCTCACAATATTTGGAAAATAATTACATTTATGGTTAGCCACGGCCTTCTTCTCGCTCACGGTCATTTCGGTTTTCAGCTCGCACTCACGGTTAGCCCACAGTTAGCGCCAGAACGAGACGTTGCGCGCTGCTGCTGAGAAGCACTTTTCTGCTGTCTGTGGCAGGCACCGTTGCTATGGGGGCCCATAGCAACCGCCCTTACACACGCGCAGGCATGTTCGCACGCACACACACAGACTCATTGGAGTGCCACGCCCACCTTCACACCCAATACCTCCACAGGAGCTGCATTTCAGCCTGAAAATCAGTTCAACCTCTCAGCTTCACACAGCCTTGAGAGCAGGGGTGTCAAACTCAGTTCCAACACACCTGATTCAAATGATCAGGCTCGTTATCAGGCTTCTGCTGAGCTTAATGATGGCTAATCATTTGAATCAGGTGTGTTGTAAGAAGGAAAGATCTAGAACATAGAAGATAGTTGACCTCCAGGAACTGACTTTGACACACCTGCTTTAGAGTAACTCCAATCCAAATGTTGACCAGGTGAGATTATTCCGTCTTTGCCTTTCAAATAAAAGCACAGCAAAATTTCAAAATAAAAGCCTGCGACGAACTGGAAACGCCAGTTAAACCTCTGAACTTCACTCAGCCTTTTGAGTAACTCCAATCCAAATTTTGATCAGGTGAGATCTTCCTGTCTCTGCCTTTCAAAATAAAAGCACAGCACAATTTGCCAGTTAAACCTCTCACCTTCACAGAGCCTTTTGAGTAACTCCAATTCAAATTTTGACCAGGTGAGATCTTCATGTCTCTGCCTTTCAAAATAAAAGCACAGCAAAATTTCAAAATAAAAGCCTGCGATGAACCGGAAAACGCCAGTTTAACCTCTCAACTTCACACAGCCTTGCGAGTAACTCCAATCCAAATGTTGACCAGGTGAGATCTTCTTGTCTCTGCCTTTCAAAATAAACGCACAGCACAATTTCAAAATAAAAGCCTGCGACAGACTGGAAACACCAGTTAAACCTCTCACCTTCACACAGCCTTTAGAGTAAATATGCCTATCCCGCGCTGCTCCGGACATGCACACATCCCGAGCCCCTCCCACGATTTCCGCGTGCGGGAATTGTCTAGTTAGGGGCTCGGGCTTCGACACGAGCCACTCTCCTCTCCATTGCAAAGCAATGGGAGGAGAGTGGCTCGTGGCGAAGCCACGAGCCACTATTGTTCTCCTGCTGCGTTTATTATTATATTTTCTTCACGTTTCCGCCATTTTTCGGTCGCTAACTCGTCCTAGGGCTTTGAGAAAATCAAAACAAATTATATATCAAAACGTGCGGCTTCATCGGGAATCCCGGGCTATGACTTTTCTAAGACATTCGTCATTTTTTCGCAGAATTATTCGCAAAAAACTGCCAAAAAAGTCCCATAGGAAATGAATGGGGACCGAAAAAAATCGGTTCAAAAAATCCCCTTTTTTCCAAAAGCCACTGCTTCGCCATACGTTCACCTAGAAACTTCATTTAACCATCAAAACGCAGTAATTTTTCTTGTCTCCGCAGGAATGTATTTTCTGTCAGGCTGAGATTTACAGTTTTTGATCAGTGAGTCCTCAAAAAAGTGAAAATTTTCAAAATCTGCTCTGTTTAGAGTGCGGCATGTCAGTTGGTAGAGTGGAGGAGAGGTGAAAAATTCGCCTGAAAATTTCACGATCGCATCGCCCTCACGACCAAACTATAAATGTTAGGGGAATGAAATTTGGTCAGATTGTAAACAATTTTCCTGGGATTCAAATGAATCCAAGTTTGAAGACCTAGCTCTTTCTGACGTGAAATGGCAGGCAGCAGTTTAGACCAAAGTCGCACCGTTCTCTCCATAAGAACCAATGTAAACTGAATCATCTGCCTCATGGAGGGACAGTGTTTTTTCAATCGCTGTAACTCGGTCATTTCTCAGAATATTTGGAAAATATTTACATTTATGGAAAGCCACAGCCTTCCTCTCGCTCACGGTCATTTTAGTTTTCAGCTACCATTAACGGTTCGCCCACAATTAGCGCCAGAACGAGATGTTGCGCGCTGCTGCTGAGAAGCACTTTTTTGCTGTCTGTGGCAGGCACCGTTGCTATGGGGGCCCATAGCAACCGCTCTTACACACGCGCAGGCATGGTCGCACGCACACACACAGACTCATTGGTGTGCCACACCCACCTTCACACCCAATACCTCCACAGGAGCTGCATTTCAGCCTGAAAATCAGTTCAACCTCTCAGCTTCACACAGCCTTTACAGCAGGGGTGTCAAACTCACTTCCAACACACCTGATTCAAATGATCAGGCTCGTTATCAGGCTTCTGCTGAGCTTAATGATAGTGTATCATTTGAATCAGGTGTGTTGTAAGAAGGAACATCTAGAACACAGAGGATAGTGGTCCTCCAGAAACTGAGTTTGACACCCCTGCTTTACAGTAACTCCAATCCATATGTTGACCAGATGAGATCTTTCTTTCTCTGCCTTTCAAAATAAAAGCACAGCACAATTTCAAAATAAAAGCCTGCGACAGACTGGAAACGCCGGTTCAACCTCTCAGCTTCACACAGCCTTTAGAGCAGGGGTGTCAAACTCAGTTCCAACACACCTGACTCAAAAGATCAGGCTCGTTATCAGGCTTCTGCTGAGCTTCATGATGGCTAATCATTTGAATCAGGTGTGTTGTAAGAGGGAAACATCTAAAACATAGAGGATAGTCGACCTCCAGGAACTGAGTTTGACACCCCTGCTTTAGAGTAACTCCAATCCAAATGTTGACCAGGTGAGATCTTCCTGTCTTTCCCTTTCAAAATAAAAGCACAGCACAATTTCAAAATAAAAGCCTGCGATGGGCCTGAAAACACCAGTTCAACCTCTCAGCTTCACACAGCCTTTAGAGCAGGGGTGTCAAACTCAGTTCCAACACACCTGATACAAATGATCAGGCTCGTTATCAGGCTTCTGCTGAGCTTCACGATGTAAGAAGGAAACATCTAGAACACAGAGGATAGTGGTCCTCCAGGAACTGAGTTTGACACCCCTGGTTTGCAGAAACTCCAATCCAAATTTTGACCAAGGTCAGATCTTCCTGTCTCTGCCTTTCAAAATAAAAGCACAGCACAATTTCAAAATAAAAGCCTGCAGTGAACCGGAAAACGCCACTTTAACCTCTCAGCTTCACACAGCCTTTACAGTAACTCCAATCCAAATTTTGACCAGGTGAGATCTTGCTGACTCTGCCTTTCAAAATAAAAGCACAGCACAATTTCAACATAAAAGACTGCGACAGACCGGAAAACGCCAGTTAAACCTCTCAGCTTGACACAGCCTATTGTAACTCCAATCCAAATTTTGACCAGGTGAGAACTTCCCTTTATGCAGTCAATAAGATCAGCACAGTGAAGCTGGCACACCCGCTGTGCCTCTTTCACTTTCTCCTGTAATTTCAAAATTAATTTTTCTCAAATACTTCTACAAAATCAATAGATCTTGGGTGGCTTTTCGCCAATCTTCAGCACCTCATTGTCTTCCCAGTCATGATTCTAAATAGATAGAACCTTCCAAGATAAACATATCAAAACTACACTAAATGTTTATTGATATAGTCGCTGGTCTTCCAAATGTCCATTTTTTTTCAGTTTGTAAAGGATGCTGCTGACGCAAGCAGCAAGAGTTTCACAAGTTCATGGTGACAATAAGTGAAATTTGTAAAAAGAAAACACTTAATATGTCTTCAGATATCATCTATTATAATATGCATCTCTGTCTCTGTTCAACTGTGGGGATTTTTTTTATTAAAGTCTAGATCTCAGTTAGTTCTGATATTATGTCTAGATAGCCCTTGGTCTCTGATCTGCAATGCCGATGTACGAATTAGAATATTAGTGTAACTGTTTATTATTGTGTGTCAGGCTTTTGACCGGTGGGTCAAACTTTCTAATAACATCAAAGGACAAACATGACAAATAGTATGGTGTGCTTCCTCGTGAGACCATTCAGGGGGCCTTAAACCAAGGCTGCCTGTTAGGGTTATTGGTGACAACACTGTCCTTTGAAGAAGGTCTTAATTACACATACATGTAAAGTCGCCATATTATATCACTCTGTAGCAAACCCATTTTGTTTTATGCGTGCTATGTCTCATTTTGTCCACCAGATGGCAGCTTGTTGTGTGTGAGTTATCTTTAGAAAATTAAAGTTTCATTCAAAATGCATTTTTTGTGACATAATCTTCACATATGCTGAGTTTATTATATGGGTTTTGTTAAGAAATGCAATTTTACCTGCTTTATGTGTACATTTCTGGTGTTTTTGGAGTTAATGGTTCACTTTTATATTGCTATGATTTTATTTTGAAAACTATCGTTTGCTTCCTGTCTGCATTGTTTTGCCGGGAATCACAGTCGCTTCTCTACGAATGAATGAGCTAACGTAAAGAAATAAAAGTTCAAGCTAAACTACGGTATAAGGCATCAAACATTGAGTGCATATGTTTTGCAACCCCCCGAAGAGGCACAAGGTTAGTGTGTGTATGCGTTATGTTTATGATTGTAATGTTGTAGATGATAAATATGTAGGAAAACTGTGCTAGCCGCCTGCTCACTTGTTAGCAAACTTATAGCATTGCTAAGTTTAAGAGCGCACTGTGATTCAACATAGAAGAGTTGTGAGACTGAAATGTGATTGCTTTGTTTCTCTTCATTTTGTCAGTTCTCACGTTGGTTCACGGTATTGCTTGTGAAAAAGCAATAAATTTAAAAACCATCAGTCGAGTCTCTCACCATCTTTCGGAGGGTATGCTACACACTCATTGTGTTGTTGTCACATATTCTTACATCTGTGTCTTCATCATCAGTTCTTTTCCGCTTCAGTCGGAAAACAGGTGAAAGATGGCCAGAAATCATGTCCTTTCCCTCCTTAGTGAAATGGGCAAACCTTCTCCCATGTCTGAAGAAACAAAAAATAAACTAAGAAAAATAGTCATAATGCTGAAACGGCCAGCTAGGGATGCAATATAACAATATTTTTATCTAACAAAGAAATCTAATCTCCTTTGTTAGATCTCTTTGATCTAACAAAGGTTAAATCAATCATACCCTTCCAGGATTAGGTTTTCCATAATAACAGAACACCACCATCTCCGCAGAACTGACATGTCGTCCTTATAGGAAGAGCACATTCCACAAATCCACAATGATTAACTTCATGTACATGTATGTTGCTCTCACTTTAAATATCCACACTAGTTTGTCAAACTTACAGGAACTGTAACGATCAAATTATCGGTTCAACTTACAACAGTGAAGTCAAATGGAGCACTAAGAATGAGGTACCAGGCGTACTGTGTCAGAAACATTAAACAGGTTAAGGTACTGAAAATATGTTCAGCTAATTTGAAAGTGCCATGTTTGAAAGCTTACCATTATCATAAAAATGCCATAGTCATTTGCATGTGTCTGTCTCGGAAGCCCCTGCACATAGTAGAACAAATATCAAAATGTATCTAATACAATTTATTTTAAAAAGCATGCAATCATGATATTGCTTTGATGGGCCAAGTCAGTTTATATGGGGGTGTATATTAATACTAAAAAGTTTTGCGCAAAATAGTTACAATATTCACTGCAGGCCACCTCTCTTTGGGACAGAGCAACAGAGGACACTTGATTTCCATAAATGCAGTTGTATCTTCTGATTAAGTTATGCAGTCTTGAAGACTGTTACCTCTATGTCTTTGCCTGTTTGTCAAATAAATGAATATTATTGATCAAAATAATTGTAAAATACAATAAATAAGTAAATAAAATATATTAATGAATACAGAACTAAATCAAAATACTTGTAGTTAAAATAATAAATAATAAAGCTTAAAATAAGTAAATGAAAACAATGATAAACAAATATAGTTTAGGCAAACATTAAGTGAAACATTCAAAAATAATTAAAAAATAAAATGCAAAATTTCATGTTCTTCATTAGCAATGTCATTAAAATGACATAAAAATAACAATAATGCAAACAAAATGAAAATTATTTTAAAACTTTAAAAAACAACAAAATATTCATGACAAATTAAAAAAGAATTAAATAAAAATCTGAAACACAAACATGTAAAACTGCAAAGAAAAATAAATCTAATGAATAAAACTGAAATATAAATGCTAAATATTAATTTCCATCATAAATACAATAACAAAATACATAAATAAATAAAATATATTAAAATGATAAAATGATAAAAGTTTTATAAAAATCAATCGACAAAATAAAAGTAAGAAACAGTTAAAAAAAGCACAATAGTGCAAAATAAAAATACTAATTACTTTTATAATTAAAAATAACTACAATAAAAATATTCACAATAAAATAAGTCAAATATTAAAATCACAAAAAATAAAATGAAAA